>NC_133662.1:181680769-181921622 GCF_037893015.1 Macrotis lagotis | reverse complement strand
ATTCTGAAATATGAAGAATGTTGAAATGATCTAAGCAAATTAATAGCACCAAAAACCTTTCTTTCCTCTGAGAAGAGGACTTACAGGTTGCAAAAATGAAAATCAGAATAGTTTGCCAAAAGGAGGGGGAACCCTAATTGCAAATTGTCCAACTTCAGAATTTCAATTTTCAACTTTAATTTCTTGGAATCTGTTTAGAGCTATAGGAAAAAATGACAGTGTTAACGGCTCTCAGTGTCAATGATTCAACTAAATTTAACGGAACAATGTGCAAATGTCATTTCAGATCCAAGTTAGACAATAAAGAATTTAAAGAATAATATTATTTTATGTGATTAAATCCCAAAGCATCAAACAAACTTTAGTTTCACATCTTTTACCAATTTAAATCTCCAGACTAATTACCAGGAATTTTCGTGTGCTATTTCAAATGCATTGTAGTCCACCTGCATTATCTCATTTTGATATAGAAATTGACTCCAGGTTCTAGAAGAAAATGATAGCAGAATATAGGTTCTGCCAGGTCGTACAGATTTGGAAATGCTGATATTGACGAAAGAAAAAAGAGACCTAAAAGCAACAGAACATCTCCTTCCAAGGAGCAGCCTAGCAAAGTTAAGAACAGTTAGATGGCACACAGCCAGTGTCTGAAGCCAGTTTCCCTGATGTTAGGTTCATAACTAGCAGTCCTTTAACTGCTTCAAGAGAATGGAGCATTACTTGAAGTATGATTGGGAGGTAATACAAATTTCCCCCCATGATTAGAAGTTGCTTTAGCTAGAAAACAGTACTTGGAGTCAGTGAGACCTGACTTCAAATTTTGATTCAGACACTTACTAGATGTGACTCTGTGTAATACTCTTATATTTTCTAGCCTACAGTTTGCTCCTTATTAAATGTGCATAATAACAGACTCTACCCTCCCATTGTTGTTATGAGGATCAAATTAGATAAAACCCAAACTTTAAAGCAACATTTAAATACTACACATGATTATTTTTACAGTAACTTCTAATGACTGATTTTTATGAAGGACTCTGTTCCACATCATTGATGAAATCATGGGACCTTAAAGTCACACACTTCATTATATATATATATATGTATATGTATAATACATACACACACACACACACACACACACACACACACACACACCACATATATATGTATACACATATATATTAGGGACTGTTTTGTGTGGGCATCTTTATCACCTGGTACATTGGTTTACTAAGTGCCATGGGAGTGGAAGTGGATTAGAGACTAGGAAGCATATTTAAGCACTTGTATTTTTGGTAAATAAAAGGAGACCTTGGTGTAACAAAGGGAGAACTTGTCTTCCTTGTCTCCAGCCCTGTCAAACGCTGGCCTGGGGAAGGTAAGTTTGAAAAGGGACTCAATATATGTGTATATTTATATATATATATATATATATATATATATATATATATTCATTTGCATGAAACACCAACAATATATACATATATTATGTATGCCATATGATAATAAATATGTAAAATATATTATATATATATATATAATTAAATATATAATATATAAATATATACTTATATAGCAAGAGTTAGAGTAGCAAGTTTCTAGACATTTGTTTTTTGTTTAATGTATATCTAATATACTTAAAGCAATTTGGAGTAAAGAGAATTAGTTATATAAGAAATTCAAACTCACAAAATATAGTTCAAATTTTTTTATTAAAATTCAATTAATTTCAATTCACCAAGCATTTATCAAGCACCTGCTATATTATAGACCCTGAAGCTAAAATACAAAAACTATGATTCCTGTTCTTGAGAGCTTTGCATTTTACTAGAGGAATGTATTTACAGACAATTATCTACACAGATGGGTATTTTTAAAATATTTACTGTTTAAACCTAATGTCATTTAAGAAACAAAGAGAGTACTATAACTGGGAAGTTCAGGAATGTATTCCAAGAAGAGGTGGTACTCAGCATATGCTTTAAAATTGCCTGGGATTCTTAGAGATGAAAGTAAGGAGGTAGAATATTTTGGGCAAGTGTTCAATCTGAGCCAAGTCCCAGAGCAGAATAAAAGCTCAGATGCTATCCAATCCAATACAGGATTGAAAACTGAGACCTCCAGATGTCAAGTGATTTGCTCAAGTATACATAGGAAGGGAAATAATAGTGATGCTTGCTTTGAATGCAAATCATCAGATTCTAAAACAGAGGGGCTCTTTGATTCTTCCCACTCTACAATCATGCAAAGATTCAGCAATTAGAATTTTCAAACCTTTAAGAAATGAAATAAATTTCACAAATGTCTAAAAATCAATCCCTCTAAATGTGAATCTCTTACAAATATACAGAATTAATCAAAAAACTTTAATAATTCAAGTTTTAAAAATACACTGAGAAATTTAGAACACCCTGTATATAAAATTGTCATGAAAGTCACTATTTTCATTGCATATAGTCTGACAACTAGGAAGAGAAAACTGGCTTCATTTTTTACGCCTTCAATGAAAGATTTGAACTTGGTGCCTGGTAAAATTATTGAATTATTTCTTAATATAGGAGGGAAGGGTGAAAAGGAAGAAGAAAGAGTAAGAGTGTGTTTGTGTGTGTGTGTGTGTGTGTGTGTGTGTGTGTGTGTGTGTGTGTGTGTGTATGTGTGAGACATCCTTGTAAGGAAATTCTCCAATAGGACAAAAAATTAACATCTGTAATTTAAATGTTGCATAGATGATTGGCTCCCTGAGAGGTTCACTGTGGCCCAGGGATGCATGGTCAGTATACATCAGAGTGGAGATTTGAGTTCAAATCTTCCTGACTCTAAAGTCAATTCTTTATCCAAACAAACATTTTGCCTTGTCTTACATACCTATTTTTTTCATCATTTTTATCCTAGGTTCTTCTCTCTGTTCATAATCTCTGAGCCCTTTCATTTTTTTCCTGTGCCAAAAAAATAAAGAACTTAAAGTAGTACCTGATCTTTTTTACCCATTCACTGAACTCCAATACAGTGCTCTAAGCTTAATAAAAGAAAGGTTAATTCACACTTTGTATAATCTTTTCTAATTATTTTTGATATACACTTGTGATTCCAGAATTAAATACAAGTACTTACCAAACTTGTAACCAAAGAGAAAATATCTTCCTGTTTGTTGATAAACTTACAAAACTGCTTTCAAATGCATCCAGTAAGACTTCCTGGAAACATCTCTGCCAAATCTTCTGCTGAATTCCCGCATGCATGACAATTTCAGCAACATGAGAAAAAAAAATAAGTCCTTCATTCCATCACTAAATGTTGAAACTGAAAGGGACAGAATTTAAGAGCTGTATTAATTTGGTAGGCTTTGGCAGATTAATGTAAGTGAGCACTTCTTCAGATGGATCCATGGCAATTAGCCTGAAGATTATTGTGAGAGTAATCACCCAGGTGAAAAAGGCATCCATGCAATGTTGACTGTTATTTTACCCTTGCAACTTTTTAAACACTTATATAAGAACACTGTGAGAGATATAATAAAGAAGTTTATGATATATATAATCTATTATTTTCCTTCTATATCTGTGGTTTCCTGAAGTCTTTAGAAAACAAGAAAGAAAGGAATAAATTTTTAAAAATTTGGGATCCAGCAAAATGGGACAACACAGGCAATAGGGGAGATTTTCATTCAAAACTATGTTTCCTAAGTGGGTACATCAACAAGAAATCTCCGATATCAGAATAGGATGGTTTAATTGAGAGATCTAAAGACCTCTCTTAGCACACTTTACTAATCTTTTGCAATATATTTAAAGCAAATATATGATACAATGAGAAAATTACAATTGTTAACATACAAAATCTGCAGGAGTCCAAATATCTTCTCAACCCTAAAAATGGAAAACAAGGTATAATACCCTCTCCTTTTAATCATTTATTCTGTCTAATATCCTGCTTTAAGCACAAAGTTATTAAAGAGAGAGAGGCAGCATGGAAACACTTAAACAGACATATTCACTCTCACAATGTATCACAAGTTTACTTTAAGTAGATTGGAAGGGATTAATATTTCATCATCCATCTCCACCCCCAAATGTAGACAAGTAATTTTGTTTCAGTTGTGTCATGGGGGTTAAGTAGATATATTTATATGACTTATGCTACTCAGGTATGAAATCCAATTGTTTTATCCAGTTTTAAAAGGATGGATGCAATTCAAATATATAACAAACTCTAATAATTATATACAGGAAGCTAGCAGGAAAATCCGTGCCCTGTTCTGTTTTACTTAAAATGGATCCCAGTGAACTTGTTTTAGCAATCTTATTTGTGTTTTTTTAATGATATTTGAAAACTCCAGGGCGTTTTTAAAACAAAAAAAAGGGGGAAAAAAGGAATATTATTGGCTGATTGAGTTATACTATTCAGCCTTGAACAATTCCATCTGTGTTCATGCTGAGTTCCATATTGACTGTTCTTCTCCTCTGATTTTTATTAAATAAATAATATTTGTGAACCAGTCCTTGAACTAGAGTCCTTTTCTCCAGGGAGTCATCATGTCTTCAAAAGGAGAGATTAAGGATACTAATAGATTTCTATGACAGCGTTGGTATGAACATTGAATGAAGAAGTCAAGAAAATCCATTGTGTCCTTCTTATGGATCTTCACATGTTTTCTGCACTCTTATCATGGTTAATTATTAAATTTAGATGCAAGGAGAGGCAGAGTTCATATAATTTCTTGGAATGTTTTCTGATTTGAAAATAACCAAAGGAGAAATGCTTACTATGCTCTGGGTTCTGTACTATGTATTTTTTGCAAAAATTAGTTCATTTGCTCTTCACATATCTTTTAATGTTGGTGTTATTACTGCTTTTACAGTTGAGGAAGATGAGGCAGAGTTTATGTGACTTGTCCAGGCTTACAATCTAGCAAGTGTCTGAGGTCACATTTGAACTCAGATTCTCCTGACTCCAGGGGACTGCACTACCAGCTGCATCTATAAATTGAAATTGAAAGTCAATCTTATAAAACATCATATTTTTTCCCAAACAAAATTAAAATACAAATTATTGGACTTAATTAGGTTGCCATGAGAACTTTTTTTTTAGAGATGTAAAGGTCACTTCTACAAAGCTGACATTTTGGATTCCATTTTACCAATTCCATTCAACTCAAAAAGCATTGATTAAATGTCAACTAGGTGGTACAATGGCTAGAGCCCCAACCCCAAGGATTTACTAGTTGTCTAACTCGGGGTAAGTCACTTAACCCCATTACCTCACAAAAAGGAAACATTTATTAAGCACCTATTATATACAAAGACACAATGTACATGGGATGAACAAAGATAAAACTAAAACAGTGGGTATTGTCAAGAAATGTATATTCTATTGGAGAAATTCACTTCTATAATAAATGAAAGGATATTTACAGTTGCAGATTTATGCTTTTTTTTTTTCCTTTCTGGAAGAACTATTATTCCAAGAAAGCTCATCAAAGATCTGGACATAAAACTAGAGCTTTCTGTCATATCAGCCATATTGCAGCCCTGAGGCAAATCAAAGTAAATGTAATTAGACATTATTATTGCCAACTTATGATATCCTCTCTTTATGTCCTCTGGCTTTAATGCCGCAGGCCTTCTTCTACCCCCCCCCCCCAAACAATTGTCAATGAAAAGGATCCCTGGCCAGCAGAAAATACCGCAATGTGATTTATTTGTTAAAAAAGGAACATTTTCCCCCTTTCTTTCCTGCAATGTTCATCTCCTTTTGTTCTTGATTCAATTCCTTACAAGTTCTTTTTATAGTTAGACTCCCTATGCAACATTTCTTCCATTTCCTTAAAGAATATCCAGAGTTTCCATTGGGCAATTTCAATACCCCTCTGTGGCTATGTTTCAATACTGAACAATCTGCCACTGAACTAACTAATGACTGTTATAATACAGAGGATAAAGGGAGGTAGGAAACATAATGAGTTACAGTGGGCTAACACATTTATCCCCGCTAGTAAGGAAATGAGCCACACGGGGGAGAGTTAAAAAGGTCTAGCTTTTATACAGTTATGTGTTATATCACTCTACAGTTATTTTCATTTAAGCATTCCTTTTCTTAACGACATTTCAATTTCTAGTATACTAGTCTCACTCATCATCCTTGTCCATCTAAAAATATGTCTAGATATCTAGTAATCTACAGGAATCTATAGAGACCTATAGATATACACATTTATAAATGTGTGTGCATAAGTAAACTCTTCTCTTTTTCAAGTAGAATTTTTATTTAAACACTTTACATTTTTTTTAAATTGTGTTCAATCTTCAATTTGTCCTTTTCATAAATGTTAGGGGCAAATATTTGGAAAAATCATACATTTGGAGAAATGTTTATACATTTTAAAATAGTACCAAAAAAAGGAAAAGCACCTGTTGCTGTAAGTAGAGCTTTTGTAGTCATTGACTTTTCAGTAACAAAAGATGGAATATAGGTTCTTTTTCTTTTTTTCCTAGCTAGGAAAGGGGTTTCTGAGGTTCTCACATTTCTTTACTACCTACCACGAGTTAGACAGACTGCTGCTGTTATGCCTGCCCATCTAGCTTGGGTAAGACCAAGAGAACTAGGAATCATGGTATTAATTTCACAAGGTAAAGAAGAGGCTTTATCACAAGGTAAAGGGTGAGGGGGAGGAGGTTACCAAATATCTGACATTATTTCCTTTGCTCAAAGTGAAAATGAGAAATTCTATGCTTCTATGTAGTCTTCAGTCCCCTGCCCCAGATTTGCAAAGGCACTAAAAATGGAAACCTGCTTTTTTATGATCATTGATTCAAGGCCTTCTGAAATTCAGAGTTATTGCCAAATTTATTGTACAGTATCAGTGGCATAGAGGAGACTCAGGCCAAGACAATGAGTTCTCTTGGACTCATTTAAACATTTACTACCTTTCTCAAAAATACTTTATTCATCACTTAATGCATTATGCTAAAATATAATTTCCTGTTACAAAATTTATTAATCTTCGAGAGCAGAAATATTAAGTTGATTCATGTTAAGTAGCCTGCCTATTAATATAGCAATACAATGTTTACTAGTTTTGCAAATAATTTAGTCTGTTATTAAAGGACTCTATCTTTGTTTTTTAATCAATTACCTTTTTTTACAAATTTTCACATATTTGGGGGAAAAGATTTAGGTTTGGTTTTGGTCCAGATCCATGATTTCATCAGAGTAATAAATTCTCATAGAAACTTCCTCCAGTAATGTAGACAGATCAGTGTTGTACAGCTTTCTAGAATGTTTCCTGGGTACATTGATAGTTCAAGTACCCTATCTATAGTTACATAGCTGATACATGCCCAACCAATGGTCTATATTATTTGGTGTTCATTTGCTACATGCTTACATGAAGTAGAATCTGGATTTGGGAATGTTTTTTTTATAGGAAACTTGTGGTCAAAAGAATCCTTTTACTAATGCAGATCCACACCTTATTGGAAACCTCTCATTTTAAAGATGATACCTAGAATACTGAGAGAATAAGAAACTGGGTAGTGTCACATAATGAACCTGTGACAAGAGTGAGACATGGAATCCAGGTCTAATGCTGAATGCACTTTAAGAACAGTTCTTCATCCACATTGCCTTTCATTTATTTAAATAATCTTTTGTACTAAGAGTTTGAGAATTGAATTAGAGAAAAAAGACAGAAGATATTTATTGACTGGAAAAGAAATAATACCATTAAACTTTTCTTCAGGATCTATTTCTTGAGGACCCTTGAATGGGCTTGTTTTATGACATCTTTGGGTTCAGACTTCTACCATGATGATCATGATGATGATGATGATGATGATGAAGAAAAATAATGAGCTTGATGATGTTGGTATTGATAACTGCAGTATGTATATCACTCTAAGATATAAATGCTGTCCTCACCACAGCCAAAAGAAGATAGTTACACTACCTTGTGGAGGAATAGCATTAAAATGAAGCTATTTCTTAGATGAAAATCTTGAGCTGCATGTTTTGAAATTCTCCACATTTGGGTCAGACTGATTTATTTATAACCCAGCCTATTTCTTGTATATTACCCTTTCTCTCCTGTGACACTAGCATCACACCTAGCTCTTCATTACCTCATACCTGGACAATTGAAACAGCCTTCTGTCTCATCTCCCTCTCTCAACACACTGTTGACTCTATTCATACTTCAGCAAGTAGCTATTCCTGATATCCCAAAGTTAGTCTTCCCTCTGAGATTTGTTTTCACTTACTTTATCCTATACCATTCTCATTTATACATAGTTGATGGCATGTTGTCTCCCTATTAGATTATAACCTTCTAAAGGGCAGAGACTGTTTTTGCTTTTCTTTAAATCCTCAATAGGTTAGGAGAATGCCTGGCACATATTGAATGTTTAATAAAAGTTTAACTAGATTTATATTTATGAAGAAAACATATTTCCTAATTAATTTCATAGATGGTTTTGTTTATTTTTTTTTAATTTTTAGGAATTCATCATGGTGCTATGGAAAAAATAGGACTATGAGTAAGAAAATCTGTATTCTAATCTTGACTTTGTTACTATGGCAAGTCACTTAAATTCTCTTGGCTTCATTTTTCTCAACTGGATAAGTGATAATTAAATTTGTGATGATTGAACTTTTAAAAATCTAACAAATGAGAATATGAATCTTCTCCCTGGTCTAATGGGGTGGGGTCTATGAATTTAGAATGTTGAATACACTTTTCTACCTTGTCTAATTGAACTAATTTTTGACTTTCTTTTTTAGTCATCTCTCTCTCTCTCTCTCTCTCTCTCTCTCTCTCTCGCTCTCGCTCTCGCTCTCGCTCTCGCTCTCACTCTCGCTCTGTCTCTCTCCTTCTGTCCCAAGATTCCATCAACAAAACTTAAAGAGCTGAAAAAAATTAAAGAAAATGTAAAATAACTTTTAGGGAACATAAATGACCTGGAAAATAGATCCAACAGAGACAATCTACAAATCATCGGACTACTAGAAAGCCTGCATCAAGAAAAAAGCTGGAAAACATCATGCAGAAAATTATAATTGAAAACTACCCAATCTACTAGAAAAAAGATAACAATATAACAATTGAAATAATGCACATACACCCCCCAATTCCAGAGAGAGAACCCAGGATAAAACCCCAAAGGCTGTAATAGATAAATTCCTGGACTCTCAAATAAAGGAGAGAATATTACAAGCAGCAAAAAAAAAAAAACAATTCAAATACAAGGTAAACACAATCAGACTCACACAGGACCTATCAGCTTCAACACTGAACGATTGGAAGACCTGGAATAGTATATTTTGGAGAGCAAAGTACCTGGCATTACAACCCAGAATGCATTACCCTGCAAAATTCAGCATATACTATCAGGGGAAAAGATAGATGTTTAATGAAACAGCTGACTTCCAGAATTTCCTGACACAAAGACCAGAACTGAAAGATAATTCAATTGCCAAATCCACAACTCAAGAGTTGCATTAAAAAAAAGTACATGCAAAGGGGAAAGAAAAAACAAAACAAAACATTGGTCAAGACCATCAAATTGTATACAACCTTAAAAGGGAAGATATAACACTTCTAATTCTTTAGAACTTTACTTCTCTAAGGACAATTAAATGGCAGAATATAATTGAAGAGAACCAACATAAAGGATATGGTATAATTGGGTCTTATCTCTCAATTGAATAGGTCCAAGATGACATCACTATCTTTGAGACAAAAAGCCCTGAAGAAAAGCAGGGGTGTTAACTTTAAACTTAAGAGAATTTAGCGCCCTGTCTAATGAGGGCATCACAAACTTCGAGGTCCTGAGTCAATGCCTCTGTAATTGACAATCATTTGTAAGTTTCTCAGGTGAGACCCCCAGAACCTTTCTAGTACTTAAGGATCTTTAAAATCCATTCAGTTAATTAGATTAGGGTTTGTTTTAAGACATGCTTCACTTAACAAGGTGTTAAGTACCCTGGGAGGGGAGGGGGAGCCCAAGTGGCAGAGAAAAGAGGTCTTGCTTCACTTAACAAGGGGTTAAGTACCCTAGAGGGAGGGGGGGAGGTAAAGTGTGAAAGAAAATAGGCCTGGGGAGAGGGGCACAAATAATTCAAGAAATGAGATATCATTGGATAAAAATTTGTCTTGTGAGGAGTACTTGTGTACTTGAAAGATACTTGAGAAGGGGGTGAGGTAAAAATGATTATAAGTATAATTTGATGCAATTAGAGTCAATAAAGTAAACAATCTGTGATGATATCTTGATAACAATATCACCTTATCAAGCAATCACATAATCAAACTGCAATTGATAATAACTGATTAATAATGCAATAATGCAATAATAGTGCAGTAAATAACATCAAGGGAAAAGCCATAAAGATTTATAATTTTAGAGGGAGGTAAGGGAGAATATGAATGTTGAGTAAATTATATTCAATAGATTTTTAGGCCAGTGAGGGATTAGATATTGGGGATATTACATATTAGGGATTAGATATTAGGGATATTAGGGATTAGACATTCCCACTTGGGTTTAAAAATCTAACTTAATCTACACAGTTGAGGAGGACTTGGAAGGGGTAAGATAAGGGAACAAGGGACTGATAAAAGGGAAGGTATAAATGAAAACTGAAAGTTAAATTTTTTTTATCTTTTTTAGTTTTATATATTTTTGTTATTTCTTTTTTTATTAAAGATATTATTTGAGTTTTACAATTTTCTCCCAATCTTGCTTCCCTCCCCCCACCCCACCCCACAGATAGCACTCCATCAGTCTTTCCTTTGTTTCCATGTTGTACCTTGATCCAAATTGGGTGTGATGAGAGAAAAAATCATATCCTTAAAGAGAACAGAATTCTCAGAGGTAAGCAGATCAGACAATAAGATATCTGGGGTTTTTTTCCAAATTAAAGGGAATAGTCCTTGTACTTTGTTCATACTCCACAGCTCCTTATCTGGATACAGATGGTATTCTCCTTTGCAGACAGCCCAAAATTGTTCCCAGTTGTTGCACTGATGGAATGAGCAAGTCCTTCAAGGTTGAACATCACTCCCATGTTGCTGTTAGGGTGTACAGTGTTTTTCTGGTTCTGCTCATCTCACTCAGCATGAGTTCATGCAAATCCCTCCAGGTTTCCCTGAAATCCCATCCCTCCTGGTTTCTAATAGAACAGTAATGTTCCATGACATACATATACCACAGTTTGGTAAGCCATTCCCCAATTGAAGGACATTTACTGGATTTCCAATTCTTTGCCACCACAAACAGGGCTGCTATGAATATTTTTATACAAGTAATGTTTTTACCCTTGTTCCTCATCTCTTCAGGGTATAGACCCAGTAATGGTATTGCTGGGTCAAAGGGTATGCACATTTTTGTTGCCCTTTGGGCACAGTTCCAAATAGCTCTCCAGAAGGGTTGGATGAGTTCACAGCTCCACCAACAGTGTAATAGTGTCCCAGATTTCCCACAACCCTTCCAACAATGATCATTATCCTTCCTGGTCATACTGGCCAATCTGAGAGGTGTGAGATGGTACCTCATAGACGCTTTCATTTGCATGTCTCTAACAATTAATGATTTAGAGCATTTTTTCATATGGCTATGGATTGCTTTGATCTCCTCATCTGTAAATTGCCTTTGCATATCCTTTGACCATTTGTCAATTGGGGAATGGCTTTTTTGTTTTAAAAATATGACTCAGTTCTCTGTATATTTTAGAAATGAGTTCTTTGTCAGAATCATTAATTGTAAAGATTGTTTCCCAATTTACTACTTTTCTTTTGATCTTGATTACATTGGTTTTATCTGTGTAAAAGCTTTTTAATTTAATGTAATCGAAATCATCTAATTGGTTTTAGTGATGTTCTCCAACTCTTCCTTAGTCATAAACTGTTCCCCTTTCCATAGATCTGACAGGTAGACTAGACCTTGATCTTCTAATTTGCTTATAGTATTGTTTTTTATGTCTATGTCCTGTAACCATTTAGATCTTATCTTGGTAAAGGGTGTGAGGTGTTGGTCTAATCAAAGTTTCTTCCATACTAACTTTCAATTATCCCAGCAGTTTTTATCAAAGAGGGAGTTTTTATCCCAGTGGCCGGACTCTTTGGGTTTATCAAACAGATTACTATACTCCTCTCCTGCTTTTACACCTAGTCTATTCCACTGGTCCACCACTCTATTTCTTAGCCAATACCAAACAGTTTTGATGACTGATGCTTTATAATATAATTTTAGATCGGGTAGTGCTAAGCCACCTTCGTTTGCATTTTTTTTTTTGATTAAGCTCCTGGCAATTCTTGACTTTTTATTTCTCCATATGAATTTACTTACAATTTTTTCTAACTCATTAAAGTAATTTTTTGGAAATTTGATTGGTAGGGCACTAAACAGATAGTTTAGTTTTGGTAGAATTGTCATTTTTATTATGTTAGCCCTCCCTATCCATGAGCAGTTGATATTTGCCCAGTTATTTAAATCTGATTGAATTTGTGTGAGAAGTGTTTTATAATTGTTTTCAAAAAGATTCTGAGTGTGTCTTGGCAAATAGACTCCCAAATATTTTACACTGTCTGAGGTTACTTTGAATGGGATTTCTCTTTCTAGCTCTTCCTGCTGTTTCTTGCTAGACATATATAGAAAAGTTAAGGATTTATGGGGGTTTATTTTATAAACTGCAACTTTGCTAAAATTGCTAATTGTTTCCAGTAGTTTTTTAGATGATTTCTTGGGATTCTCTAGGTAGACCATCATGTCATCTGTGAAGAGTGAGAGTTTTGTCTCTTCCTTCCCAATTCTAACTCCTTCAATTTCTTTTCTTCTCTAATTGCTGATGCTAATATTTCTAATACAATATTGAATAGTAGTGGTGATAATGGGCACCCTTGTTTGACCCCTGATCTTATTGGGAATGCCTCTAGCCTCACCCCATTGAATATAATGCTTGTTGATGGTTTCAGATAGATACTGCTAATTATTTTAAGGAACAGTCCATTTATTCCTACACTCTCTAGTGTTTTTAATAGGAATGGATGCTGTATTTTGTCAAAAGCTTTTTCAGCATCTATTGATATGATCATATGGTTTGTGATAGGTTTGTTATTGATATAACTGAGTATACTAACAGTTTTCCTAATATTGAACCAACCCTGCATTCCTGGAATAAATCCTACTTGATCATAATGTATTATCCTAGTGATGACTTGTTGTAGTCGTTTTGCTAAGATTTTATTTAGGATTTTTGCAACTATATTCATCAGGGAAATAGGTCTATAATTTTCTTCCTCTGTTTTAACTCTTCCTGGTTTAGGTTACAGTACCATGTTGGTTTCATAGAAAGAGTTAGGCAGATTTCCATCTTTCCCTATTTTTCCAAAGAGTTGATATAGGATTGGAACCATTTGTTCCTTAAATCTTTGTTAGAATTCACTTGTGAATCCATCAGGCCCTGGAGATATTTTTAGGGAGTTCAATAATGGCTTGTTGAATTTCTTTTTCTGAGACAGGGTTGTTTAGGTCTTTAATCTCTTCTTCATTTAACCTGGGCAATTTATATTTTTGTAAATATTCATCCATTTCACTTAGGATTATCAGATTTATTGGCATAGAGTTGGACAAAATAATTTTGAATTATTACTTTAATTTCCTCCTCATTGGTGGTGAGTTCACCTTTTTCATTTATAATACTAGCAATTTGGTTTTCTTCTTTCTTTTTTTAATCAAATTGACCAGAGGTTTGTCAATTTTATTGGTTTTTTCATAATACCAACTTTTGGTTTTATTTATTAATTCAATAGTTTTTTGCTTTCGATTTTATTAATTTCTCCTTTAATTTTAAAAATTTCTAATTTGGTATTTGGGGATTTTGATTTGTTCTTTCTCTAATTTTTTAGTTGCATGCTTAGTTCATTGATTTCCTCTTTCTCCAATTTATTCATATAAGCATTTAGAGCTATAATATATCCCCTGAGATTTGCTTTGAATGAATCCCATAGGTTTTGGTATGTTGTCTCATTATTATAACTATCTAGGATAAAATGGCTAATTCTTTCTATAATTTGTTTTTTGGCCCACTCATTTTTTAAAATGAGGTTATTCAGTTTCCAGTTTGCTCTGGGTCTATATCTCCTTGGCCCAGTATTGCATATGACTTTTATTGCATTGTGATTTGAGAAAGATGTATTCACTATTTCTGCCTTTCTGCAGTTGATCATTAGGTTTTTATGTCCTAGTACATGGTCAATTTTTGTATAAGTTCCATGTACTGCAGAGAAAAAGGTATATTCCTTTCTATCCCCATTCAGTTTCCTCCATAAGTCTACCATATCTAATTTTTTTAACAATCTATTTATCTCCCTAATTTCTTTCTTGTTTGTTTTATGATTTTATTTATCTAGATCTGATAGAGGCAGGTTGAGGTCTCCAAAAGTTACATTTTTAAAAGAAAAGTCAAAGGAGAAGGGTAGTAAAATTTTGGTGAAGAGGAATAAGAGAAAAGGAAAGTGAAAAATATAAATAGAGAAAGAAAACATAGAGGGAAATACAGAATTAGTAATCTTAAACTGTAAATGTGAATGGGATGAACTGTCCCATAAGACAGAAATGGACAGCAAAATGGATTAAAAACCAGGATCCTATAATATGTTGTTTACAAGAAACATTTGAAGCAGAGAGATACACACAGGGTAAAGGTAAAAGGTTGGAGCAAAATAATTTATGCCTCAGCAGAAGTAAAAGAATCTGGGATGGCTATACCAATCTCAGACAAAGTAAAAGCAAAAATTAATCTCATTAAAAGGGGTAAAGGAAGGAAACTGCATCTTCTTGAAAGGCAGCATTGGTAATGAAGCTATATCATTACTAAACATTTATGTACCTAGTGGCATAGTAATCAAATTCCTAGTGGAAAAGCTAAGTGAAATACAAGGAGACATAGACAGCAAAACTTTAATAATGGGAGACCTCAGTCTCCCTCTCTCAGAAATAGATAAATGTAACAACAGCAACAGAAACAAGAACGACATTAAGAAAGTTAATGAAATCTTAGAAAGCTTAGATATGATAGAACTTTGGAGGAAATTTAAGGGAGATAGAAAAGAATATACCATTTCCTTAGCAGTACATGGCACCTACAACAAAATTCATCAGGTACTAGTGCACAAAAACCTTAAAATTAAATACAGAAAGGCAGAAATAATAAATACACAGACCATGAAAATTACATATAATAAAGGGTCAGGGAAAGATAAATAGCAAATAATATAAATAATCAATAATTATATCCAAGAAAGTGATAATAATGAAACATAATACCAAAATTTATGAGATGCAGCCTAGGCAATTAGAGGGAAAACTTCATGGCTCTTTATATGCCTATAAGAATAAACCAGAGAAAGAGATCAATGAATTGGGTATGCAACTAAACATGTTCTCCAATTAAATTCAAGATCCCCAATTAAATACCAAATTAGAAATTCAGAAAATCAATGGAAAGATTAATAAAATTGAAAGCATGAAAACCATTGACCTCATAAATAAAACTAAGAGTTGATTTTATGAAAAAGGCAATAAAATAGACAAATTTATGGTTAATTTGATTTTGAAAAAGAAAGAAGATAATTAAATTAAAGGTATCAAAAATGAAAAAGTGAATGAGGAGTATATTTAAGAGGTAGTTTGGAGCTATTTGGCTGAACTGTATGCCAATAAATTGGATAACTTGAGTGAAATGGATGAATTTTACAAAAATACAAACTCTCCAGATAAACAGAAGAGGAAATAAATTACTTAAATAACCCCATTTCAGGAAAAAAATATTAAGAAATCATCAATAAACTCCAAGAGAAAAAGTCTTCAGGTCCAGATGAATTTACAAGTGAATTCTACCAAATATTTAAGGAACAATTAATTCCTATTCTATGTAAACTATTTTTAAAAAAAGGAGAGGAAGGAGTTCTGCCAAACTCCTTTTATGATACCTACATAGTGCTGATTCCTCAACCGGAAGAACCAAAACAGAAACAGAAAATTACATACCAATTTCCCTAATGAATATTGGTGCAAAAATCTTAAATAAAATTTTAGCAATGAGACTATAGCAAGTTATTACCAGGATAATACAATATGATCAGGTTGGATTTATACCAGGCAGGCATGGATGGTTCAACATTAGGAAAACATTCAACATAATGAAACATTTCAATAGCAAAACCAAGAAAAGTCATGATTATCTCAATAGATGCTGAAAAAAAGCCTTTTATAAAATACATCAATTCCTATTAAAAACCACTAGAAATTTAGGAATAAATGGAGTTTTCCTTAAAATAACAAATAGTATCTATCTAAAACCATTGATAAATATTATATGTAAGAGGAATAAACTCAGAACATTTCCAATAAAATTCAGTGTGAAATAAGGATGTCCATTACTTTTCAACATAGTTCTAGAAATGCCAGCAGTAGCAATAAGAGAAGAAGAAATTAAAGGCATCACAATTGGCAATGAGGAAGCAAACTTTCATTCTTTACAGATGATATAATGGTATACCTAGAGAACCCCCAAAACTCATCTAAAAAAAACTCCTTTAAACAATTAAATTCAGCAAGTAGTAGGACATAAAATAAACCCACATTAATCATCAGCATTTCTTTAAGTGAACAGCTAAACCCAAGAATAAGAGAATAGAGAAATTCCATTTAAAATAACTATAAACAACATTAGATACTTGGGAATCTATCTCCCAAGACAAACCCAGGAAGTGTATGAGCACAATTATAAAGCTTTCCTCACCCAAATAAAGTCATATCTAAATAATGGGGAAAATGTCAAATGTTCATGCTAATTAAATTAAAAGCTACTATAATAAAAATGACAGTTCTACTCAAATTAAATTAGTTGTTCAGTTCCATGTCAATCAAATAACCATACTATATACCATACCATACCAAATAATTACTTTACTGAGCTAGAAAATATACTAACAAAATTCACCTGGAGCAACACCAGGGCAAGAATAACAAGGGAATTGATGAAAAAAATCATAAGGTAAGGCAGTCTAGCTCTACTAGATCTAAAACTATGCTATAAAGTATAAGTCATCTAAACTGTCTGGTACTGATTAAGAAATAGAGTAATAAATCAGTGAATTAGAATAGGTTCAAAAGAAACTGCAGTAAATTAGTACAGCAATCTATTTGTCAAACCCAAAGACATCAACTTCTGGGACAACATTGGTTCATTTTTATTCTTGTGGTCTATAAATAAGGTATTAACTCTTTCTGCCTTTTTATCTGCAATCTCTTTAAAATTTACACATGGTCCTGGAATATATGACCCATTTACATGATGCTCTAAGTCTTTTATTTCCAGACCCTCCACCAATTTATTCAGTTTTTTATTACTGAATGCTCATCTTTTTTTAATACTTGAGCTTATTTGCAGGATAAGATAGTGTATCCTTATTTCTATTGCTCTTTGAAATAAATTCATTCTTTTCTTCTATTTTCTGGTGAGTACAGAATATTCTTATATCATTTGATCTTACTTTTCTTTATATTTGAAGATTTTTCTCTTGATCATTTGCAGAATTTGTTTCTAAATTGCATAGTTAAATTTAATGAATACTTGCCTTGAAGTTTGCAGCCTCATTTTTATGAAGGCAATCTATTAATTTTTTTCAATTGCTATTTGATTTTATGTTTTGAAAAATTCTGAACAACTCTATTGTATTATTTCTGATATCATGTTCTTCTGGAAGAAGAATAGTGAGCATATGTTCGCTTCTAGATTTTACTTCAATTTTATTTATTTGCATTCTAAATATAATGTTTTTCTTGAAATACTTGCCATTGCAGATTCAAATTTTTTTCTATTTTGTCTATTATTTTACCATGCATAATATAAATACTGTTGTCATCTCATTTCTCTTTTGAACTACCCAAGAACAGAATATTGTGATTTCGTTGTACAGGGTTTTCTGATCAAGTGATGGATCCTATTCTTTTGCTTTCTCTTTATTCATTACTGCCTGAAAAAGTACCAGTTTATGATTTGTTTGGTTTTTTAACTTTCCTTTGGTTATTTAACCTCTATACCAGAGTTGTTAAACACATAATCCATGGGATGCATGAAGGTGCAACACAAAATTAAAGTGCTACACAAAATTAAAATGCAATTAGAAAATATTCAACAAAATAAATAAAAATACAATAAGACATAAATAATATTACATTTTTAAACTATGGCAAAATGAGGTCTACACGGATACTAATTTGTGGAATAATGACCCCAATTCTGTTTGGTATTAACACCAGTCTTAGAACCAAAGAGAACTAATATTGCTTTATCTTTGGGCTATAATTTCTGTCTTGGAAATATTTTTATTTTCAAGGAGATTAGTAAAAAATGCTTAGTCCTCCATCTTGTTCATTAGATGACCCCATAGTGCCCAAATTTTGCATTCTAATGGAAAAAGACAATACATAAAGGGATACTGAAAAGAGGGAGAGGATAACAGAGAATGAAACATGGCACAGGCATTGCAGGTAATTTTGTGGAAACTTGGGTATAATCTCACAATGGTATTAATGTATTTTCTCATGATCATATAGCTACTAAGTGTCAAAGTGAGGAGATGAATTCAGGTTTTCCATGCTCCAGTTGCAAATAAATGAACAGTATGTGATAATTCTTTTGGAATAAGGATATTGAATTTTATATTTGTAATAGCTCTTTTCTAGTTGTATCCCCTGCACCTAACCGAGTACCCTTAACATATTAATCACTTCACAAATGTTGACCTAAATGGTTTGATGTCAAGACTGGGTGCATTAGTCAGTTTCTATCCTTAGCCATAACATATACATGCATATTTTTATAAAAACTAGATAGAAGCATTTTATTCCTACAAACTTTCATAAGGGTTAACATCTTTCATATATAATAATCACAATAATTATGAATTATCAAGTAGCCTCTACTATAGGAATTGTAGGATTCAGAAATCAAAGAGACTTAAAGGATCTAATTTCCTTATTTGATACTGGAGGAACAGATAACCAGATAAGTTAGCTAATCCATTCAAGTTTCTAAGATAAATATATGACAGAATAGAAAATTCAAACATAGGTCTTCTCATAGCACATAAAATTATTTTTCTACTCTATTTCCCACTCTTCCATGATACTCCAATTGGGTTTCTTTAATCTGGGGTCCTTATCTCAACAATGGAAGTATGGATAAATTTCAATGAATAGGCAAATTTGATATTAAATTAACTAATTTTCAATATCATTACCTTTCGTTATAATATTTTGAGTCATTTTTATATATTTATAAGCATTATTCTGAGAAGAGATTCATAGGTTCACCTAGTTGAGAAAGTGATTCATAATACAAAAAAGAATCTAGAACCCTTGCCCATAAATTAAAAATTAAATTTTAAAAAATAGGATTTTGATAATCTCAAATGGTAGTTGGTTCATATCATATATTTGTTAATGTGTAACTAAATTATTTTTATTATAAATATTTTTTATTTCTGATTCTAGAGTATAAACCCCATGAGAATAAGGGCTACACAATCTTTATTCCTATTTTGCTTCCAATTCATTTTTTTATATACTAGTATACTTGTATGTACACTCAATTATATACACTGAATTGAATTGAATTAAAAGTAAATTCTGGAAACATACTGTTATTTTCTCCTCATTCATAAGAATACCTTACAATACCATCAGATCAATATAATGCAATACAATTTTCTTTGTGAAATCCATAAATGCAACCCAAATGTTATATAAATACATTTAAAGATAGATAACTTTGTACATGATGATTCAAATAGATTGCTATCTTTAAAGACTTTACTCCTTTATAGCATGTCTCCCAATGATTTTTTAGCATAATTCTGCTAGGAAATATCACTTCCTCATTCTCTACTTTGCCCTCTGCCTCTCTTGCCTTTTAAATTAGTGCAGAAATGCAAGATTTTAACTTGAAAATATCAAGAGAAAGGCAAATGATTTAATGTATAAAACACTATTAATAGAATGACAGTTGTTGGGTTTTTTCCTTTCTATGGTTTCTTTATAGTTCTGAAAGTCAATGAGTCCATGAAAGACCTCCCCAAAGCAAGCATTTGTCGCTATTAAGTGATGTGCAAAGATAAGGGCATCCCTGTAGTCAACAAGATGGCCTGGTGCATTTTAAGATGAAAGATTTGCTAGGCTAGCAGCTGATTTGTATGCAGAGGACATGAGGACATGGCCAAGGAGATGATGTAAATCGCCAAAGAGTCCCATGATAGTGCTGCCACTCCATAGACCTAGCTCAAAATTATTAATTAAAGCATCAGCAAGGAGGGTTTGTTTGCATATCAGATGAGCTAAGCTATGCCAGCATCCCTGCAAATACGAAGACAGCCCTATTAGGCCTAGTCATTAATTAAATGTCTTTTCTGTGAATAAATAGTAAAAATTTTCTCAGTCTGAGAGGAGCCCATGGCACAGTGATAAATATGCAGCTGTTGATATTCATGTAACATGGTTTGACATCTTCATCAGTTACCAGTAGTACCCTCCCCAGAGACACAGGGTTCAGGTCTCATGGAAGATGACACCTCTGCCTAAATTTGTCCCTAAAGATATATCATTTGCAGGTTCAAAGATAATCTGAATTGGGAATACGACAACGAGGAAAAACTGCTAAAATCCTTAACTGCCATATTCAATCATCTCTGCTGATGGTATTTTATAGGACCACAAATTTAGAGGATGAAAAAGCATTGCTTGTATTGTAATGTTAATAAAAAAAAAGTTAGTGATTTTGTGTTTCTAAAAAGATATTCAGAGTCTAATAGCCATCATGTTCAAGATCTCAGGAGTATGTATAACCTCTAATTGATCATTTCAGCAAATATTACCAATCTATTTTTAAATGGGAGAGTAGTTATTGCTGTTGTTATTATAATTAATCTTGCCTTGTCATTTGTAGAATCTTTACTAAATAAGCTAAAACCAAGGGTAACAAAATCAAAGCTTTAGGTAGTTGACAGTGAGGAGACTTTGATTTGTAAGTGTGATGGGGAAAAGGACTGAACCCACTGGATGATATATCCTTTGGAGTGGGGATAGTCCTTGATCCATTTTTGCCCTCATTGTACCTTTCTAGCTCCTCTTTCTTTGGCTCCTTTACTGGTTCATTATGAAGTCAATCACCAGTTAATAAACACATGAAATGTGCCAAAAGATGTGTTAGACAATAGGAACAATCCATTTTCAAACTATTAGTATGCATGAGATCCAAGACTCTTAATAAGCCCTATCTCTTCTTTACCTTCAGCACCCCTGAATTCAATAAATATTTCTATACAGAAGAGTTCTAATTTTTTATGTCTTTCCCAAATTCTATGATCACCAACTGATTTTTTATATCTGAATTTGAATATTCTGTAGGTATCTTGCACTCTTCTCCAAGACTACATTTATCATCACCATTCAAAATTTCTCCCCATTCAAACTTGCCTCTTTCATTTCAGATACTCAATATCCTTCCAGTTATGAAGGTTGACTTTTTGACTCTACTTTCTTCTTCGCATTTTTTCAATATGGTAACACCTCCAGGCAATTCACTATACCTTTAACATCCATCTCTTTATATCTCCAGTCACAGAGCCTCCAAGTTGGTTCAAGTCTTATTGTCACTCACTATATTATTACAAAAGTCTCCTAATTGATCTCCCTATTTCTAGTCTCTCCCCAGTCCAATATATGCATCCTCGCCATGGTCAAAATAATCTTATTAAAAAAATAGAGCTAACCAGAGACTGTATTATACCTTGACTCAAAAATTATTAGTGCTGCCTTATCGCTTTGAGATAAAGCACAAACTCTGAAATGTGATATTTAACACCCTTCAAAATCTGGCTGTAGCCTATCTTTCATGACTCATTATGTATCCGTTTCATTTTCAGATTATATAGTTTTCCCCAACTCAAAATTTCACTTTTTTACAACAGGGTTTTGTATAGTCTATAATTCAGAGCTGAAATAGAATCCTATCTCAATCCTTCTTTTAGAATTCTTAGCTTCTTTCAAGGTTAAAACTCCAATGCTATTTCCCTACCTTATTCTTTCTTGAGGGGTGCATTTCCCTCAGTCCACACCATTGTGTCTTCTTTCATTTTATTTTTCTATTTGTTTGTTCCCAGTAGAATATAAATTTCTTGAGGTCAGGGACCTCATGAAGTTTTTTTTCAATTTTTTGTCTTGATGTCCCTACTATCTAGCATAAAGTTTTACATATAATAATTTTAACAGGTTTTTATGTAACAAACATTAATAACTGCCTTCTATTTGCAAGATTCTGAATCAAGTACTGGAATGAATCAATCTTTTATTAGATCTCTAGGAGTTTACCTTTTCCTTTAGGGAGTTGAAGGGGATGGAGACAGGGTGAGAGAGAAAGTAAATAGAGGAAATATTGACAAATAAGTGAAGTAAATAAATATAATTTCAAGTAAGAAGGAGTATTAATAACAGGAAAGATCAGTCTAAATAGTGTTTATTGAAACTAACTTTTGAATCTACCAATGATAAATTCAGGAGTATAATTTTCCAAGCAGTTAAAATCCAGTTAACATAGAAAATCCCTTATTAGAGCTATAATTTTTCCTTCTGTTGTTTGGGCCATGTTCTTCTAACAAAAACTAATCCAGAACAAAGAACAGACTCCACATTTTATACAAAACAGACTTAGGGAGGGGGAAACCAATCTTGATATTCAGACCAATGCAGTCATGCCTCAGCTGAATTCCATTTTTTTCTTAATCAGTCCCTGATATAAATTTACAACAGCTGCTCAAACCCTCTATAATTGCAATCACATAAGAACATATAGTGCTTTTTAATGAAAAAATAATAGGAAGGTAAATTTCATTTTCTTTAAAATAGAATATTTCCACCATGATTGAAGTAATCACTTGAACCTTGGAGGCTGGTAGCTATAAGGCATTTTAAAAACAAACAACAACAGCTTAAAAATCAAGCTTTGTTTCTCTGTGAGGTTGATGTGCTCCAAACTTAAAGGTCAAACCCTGACTAATATATTGAGAAGAAGCTGCATAGAGGCTGAAAGGGCTGCATGTTTTGAGAGGCAAGCATAACCTAGAAAATGATCTTATTTGCATAAAATTGATATAGGTTTATTCTTCACCACTTTCTGATAATGACCAAATGTCAGTCAGTCAAGAAGAATTTATTAAGCATCTTCCTTGTGCCAAGCACTATGCAATACACCAGGGATACAAAAAGTTAAAAATTGTCTCTGATCTCAAGATTCTTCCTTCAACATTCTACCATTCCTGAAAGTGCAGAATTCTGCAATGTATTGACTATGTTGAATCCTAGTAATGTGCTTATAAAAATCTAGCTGTATGAGTGTATATGTATATGTATACAGATAGATAAATAGATGCTAGCTAGCTAGATAGATAGAGAGATAGATTGATGGATGGATGGATAGAAATGTAGGTAGGTAGGTGGATGGATGAAAGAGACAGAAGACAGAAAGAAAGGAAAATATATATATGTATGTATATATATATATATATATACTTATATACATATCTATATATGTATATTGGTATAAAAATCCATACATATATATATATATATATATATACTATAAATGGGAAATATACATATTCTTCCTTTGCAAAAAATGTTAATATAAAGAAATGGGTATTACAAAAATGTTAGGCAGTTATGAATACCTTTTTAAAGGCACAGTTTCTTCTGGGGAGAACATACAGAGAATATAATAAGACCAAGTCTACTTCCACTATTAGATTTGTGTTCACATTTCACATCTCAAAATGCAGAAAAAGGAGGGATCCCAAAACTATTTGATCCAATCCTTCCCCCTCAGTGATTCAATTCCCCTGGCATTTATCTCCTTTGTGTATGAAAAGCTTCTTTTGAAGTCAATAGGCACTCCAGGCATGAAGGAAGAAGAAATTCATCTAGAGAACTGAACTTAGAGAGATTAAAATGTAGAGTTTTAATATAGCTATAGCTGACACATGTCAAGGAGATAAAAAGAAGAATTGGGATTCTCTGGTGCCAGAACTGGGGAGTACTATTTTAAGAATACATATTATTTTGATTGAAATTTGTTAAAAAAAATCAATATAATCACCAACTGTAGTAAATAGATATATTTCAAAAATGTACTGGGTTTACAGTGTTTATTTTTTTAATAGAAAAAAGAATCTTTCACTGAAAACATTTTTAATATGTTTTATAGCACGGCAAGATTTCCAAGTGTACTTTACCCAAAAAATCTTGCTTTCCCAATGCTGTCTGAAGGTATTGTCACACAAACAACTTTATTTATTTTAGATTAAGATTGATAGTTATTCTCATAATTCCAGGGCATTTGTAATTGTATGTATCTATTTAATGTAGTCAGATGAATCAAGTTTTGAAAGTTAGCAGTTAAGCTTCACTGTAAAAAATTAAATCAGTGATTGAACTTACCATGATAAGGAAGAAGGTAAAAAAGATACACATTAATACCTGGGCCCCATTAATAATTCCAATTTCTGTGCTGTGAAACAAAATCATATTTATAAGAACCTTGTTATCAAGTGAAAAAAAATCATCTATAGTCAGGAACATTAGTAACAGCAGAGATCAGTCTAGTTCTTCTAATTATAGAATTGTCTTGACTTGACAGATATTTTCTCAAAATTTAAGTTTAGATAGTCTTCAGGAAGGGTAAAAATATTTAAAGATATAAAATTTCAAGTTAATAGTCTCTGTGGCCTAAATATGTCTTGGCATTTACCATAGTAATGTACAATTGCAGGCACTAGAAATATAAAAAAAAAAATAGGACATACATAACTCCTGCTATTATGACCCTAGAATTCAATGGGGTGAAAATAAATAGTTAAAATAGCTAAATCTTTAATTGGATCTGTGATTGTATTAGTATAGATGTTTACTTCCTCCAATAAGTGCAAGTCATGACCCATTCATGCCTTCCCATCCTATGCATCCCTTATTAGCTAATTTACCCTGATTTTCAAAATAAATGAAGAGTTATTTTGAATTATCCATCAGTGAACTTGATGTTAATTTCTATAATACCAGGAACATCTCTGAATACTTAACAAAACAAGAAATTATTGCTTTCGTTTAGTTTTTTTGACTGGGACCATGGTTTCTTCCTCTAATGTTTATCAATACTTTCTCAGAAGGATAGCTAGATGGTGGAGTGGATAGAGCACTGGCCTTGAAGTCAGGAGGATAGGAATGTGAATCCCATCTCAGAGACTTGACTCTTCTTAGCTGTGTGATCTTAGGCAAAGAACTTCATTCTGATTCATAACTGGTCATTAGACCTAGATGGCTCCAGAGGAGAAAGTGAGACATAGCACAACATTCCCCCTCACTTAAATCCAGTTCATGTGCTTGTCATGCCATCAATTCCCTGATGTCATGATTTTCTTTGAAAATGAAGGACAACCATTATTATTATAGTTTTAAAGAATTGCCTGAGGAAGTAAGAGGTTAATTGACTTGTCTGGGGTCACAGCATCACAATATGTTCCTGCAGTTTCATTTGCTCAGGTCTTCCTGACTCTCTCTATCAACTATTCTATGCTGACTCTCATTTCACCTGGTCACTAAGACCAATACATCAGAAGACTGTCCTGGTCCTACTACACCTAGTAAGATCTTTGACAAAAATTTCACTGGTTCTCAGGGAGGTGACTATGTTCCAAGTGAATGATCAGTCCATTGAGGAGTATCCTGGAAAGAAGATTCCCATCAATGACTGAGAGACAACACCGCTGTGATTGTCACAGTGTATTCCCTTTTCTTTATAAAGGCATCCTTGAGTCCCTTCATGCCATGTAACCTGAAAAATTTCAAGCAGCTATTGTATGAGAACTGGACCCCCACACACACACTTCATAAATCTCAGCTGGAATAAGATCAGCACAATGTGTTGGTCTCATGAAAGCAGCCAAATAGCATTCAAAACTTCTTCAGTTGGACTGACTTCAACTTGATGTAAACAGTCAATGGCTTTTGCATTGATGAAGACTGTTTATTAAGAACACTCTGCGCGGCTAGGTGGTGTAATGGATAAAGCACTGGCCTTGGAGTCAGGAGTACTTGGGTTCAAATCCGGTCTCAGACACTTAGTAATTACCTAGCTGTGTGGCCTTGGGCAAGCCACTTAACCCCATTTGCCTTGCAAAAGCTAAAAAAAAAAACTTAAAAAAAAAAGAACACTCTGGAAGTGTTCTGTCCATCTCTCTAGGATCATGTGCCTATCGCTAATCAATGTGACTCCATCAGCACCTAGGAGTTGAGATGCACCATAGGTTTTTGACCAATAAAATGTTTTCAAGTAAACTTAAAAGCACTTTGAATTGTTATCATCTGTATAAAACTAAACCTCTTCTGTCTTTTTACTGAGTCAAAAATCCTGCATCTAAATTTTAATTGTACTTAACTTTTGATGGAAGTAAATATTGCCTTTTTAGAAATGAGCTATCCCAGGGCAGCTAGATGGCTCATGGGCACCAAGATGGCACAGTGGATTGAGCATTGTCTATGGAATCAGGAGGAATTGAGGTCAAATGCAATCTCAGACACTTAATAATTACCAGGCTGTGTGACTTGGGCAAGTCACTTAACCCAATTGCCTTGAAAAATAAAAACAAAAAAGAAAAGGGAAGGGAAGGGAAGGGAAGGGAAGGGAAGGGAAGGGAAGGGAAGGGAAGGGAAAGGGAAGGGAAGGGAAGGGAAGGGAAGGGAAGGGAAGGGAAGGGAAGGGAAGGGAAGGGAAGGGAAGGGAAGGGAAGGGAAGGGAAGGGAAGGGAAGGGAAGGGAAGGGAAGGGAAGGGAAGGGAAGGGAAGAAAAGTCACGAGCTATCCTGCTGGTAAACTGTGTGGAGTTCTTGTTTTTCATTTGGAAGCTTCTATATTTCCCAATAATTGTCATCAAATGAGTCTCAATGCTTGCTAGTGTTCTGTCCCAGATGAATAAATGCAGTGCTATTCAACATATCACTAGGGGATGGCTAGGTGATGGTTCAGTGGTGCAGTGGATAGAGTACCAGCCCTGGAGTCAGGAATACCTGAGTTCAAATCCAGCCTCACACACTTAATAATTACATAGTTGTGAGAAGCACTATAATCTCTTTTTTTATTGAGATTTATTGTATTTTACCAATTGCATGTTATGAAAGATTTTCAACATTTATCCACCTGCATATTTATGTTACCACTTTCCTCACCCACCTTCCTCTTAGTAGCAAACAGTCTCACAAAAATTATAAATTTTCATTTTTGTTTGACATGCTTACATATTAGTCATTTTGTGTATGAGCAATTAGGACTAAGAGTAAAGAAAGAAACCACATGATAGGAAGGAAAAATATAAGAGAAGATTTTAAAAAAGTGAAAATAGTGCCCTTTCAGATCCTGTGGGTTGTTTTGTTTTGTTTTGTTTTGTTTCCCCTGAATATGGAGGGTGTTATCCATAAGAAGTCTCCCAGGTTTGGGCTAGATCTCTGAACTGCTAGGAGGAGCAGCATCACAATATTAGTCAACTGAAATATTGCTCTTATTGTGTACAATGTTCTCTTGGTTCTGGGTTATTTTTTTTTTGGTTCAGAATTAGTTCATATAATTCTACAGCTATTTCCCTAAAGTTCAACAATTAATGGTTTCTTATAGAGCCATAGTACTCCATAAACTTCAGATATCATAATTTGTTCAGCCATTCCCCAATTGATGGACATCCTCACAATTTGCAACTCTTTGTCACTACAAAAAGAGCTGCTATAAATATTTTTGAACATGTGGACTTTTCCTATTTTTTATGATTTCTTTTGGGTATAGACCTAGTATTGATATTGCTGGGTCAAAAGATATGATCAGTTTTATTGCTCTCTAGGTAGTATTAGATTATAAGTCCATCAATAGTGCATCAAAGTCTCAATCTTCCCATAGTCTCTCCAACATTGATCATTTTCCTTTTAGGTCATCTTAACCAATCTGACATGTGGTTGATTTAATTTGCATTTCTCCAAACACTAATAATATGGAGGATATTTTCATATGACCATATATAGCTTTTATTTCTTCATTTGAAAAGTGCCTGATCATATTCCTGGATCATTTATAACTGAGGAATGACTTGTAACCTTATAAATTTGATTCAATCCTCTATATACTTTTAAAAATGAAATCTTTATTAGAATCATTAACTATGACTATTGTTCCCAGCTTTATTTTCCTTCTAATCTTGGCTGTATTGATTTTATTACTGTAAAAGTTTTTCAATTTAATATACTCAAAATCATCCATTTTGCAATTGGTAATGTACTCATATCTTGATTGGTCCTAATTTTCTTTGCTTTCCATAGATCTGACAGAGTATTTATTGCTTGATCCTTTAGTTGGTCTAGAGTATCTCCCTTTATCTCTAAATCCTGAACACATATTGACCTAATTTTGAGATAGTGTGTGAGATGTTTATAAATGCCAAGTTTTCTAGTTTTCCCACCGGTTTTTGTCAAATATCCCAAAAGCTAATGCCTTTGAGTTTGTCAAAAAATAAATTATTATATACATTTACTACGTTTTATTTTGTACTGCTCTTAATCTACTGGTTCATTACTCTATTTCTTAACCAGTACCAGGCAGTTTTGATGACTGCTGATTTATAGTATAATTTTAGATCTAGCACAGTTAGGCCACCTTTCTTTGCATTTTTTCATCAATCCCCTTGATATTCTTGACCTTATGTTGCTCCAGACAAATTTTGTTACTGTTTTTTTTTCTAGTTCTTTGGAAAGGTGTTTAGTAGTTTGATTGATATGGCACTCAATGAGAAATTTAATTTGGGTAGAATTGTCATTTTTATTAAATTAGCTCAGCCTAATCATAAAGAACTGATGATTTTTCAGTTGTTTAGATCTGAAATTATTTGTATGAAAGGTATATCATAATGAAACAAAAATTAGAGCAAAGTGAATGTTTTGACTACATAAAATTAAGAAGTTTTTGTACTAATAAAATCAATGCTGCCAAAATTAGAAGGAAAGCAGAAAGCTAGGAAACAATCTTCACAACTCATTTCTAAAATATACAGAGAATTGCAAAACTAAACTACCTGTTTAGTGCCCTATCAATCACAATTCCAAAAAATTACTTTAATGAGTTAGAAAAAGTGAAAAGTAAATTCATATGGAAAAATAAAAAGTCAAGAATTTCCATGGATTCATTGAAAAAAGTGCAAAAGAAGGTGGCTTAGCCTACCAGATCATATTATATTATAAAGGATCAGTCATCAAAACTGTCAGATATTGGTTAAGAAATAGAGTGATGGACCAGTGGAATAGACTGGGCACAAGATCAGGATATGACTATACTAATCTGGTGTTTGATAAACCCAAAGAGTCCAGCTATTGGGAAAAAAACTCTCTCTTCAATAAAAACTGCTGGGAAAATTGGAAGTTAGTATGGAAGAAACTTCGATTAGACCAACACCTCACATCCTATACCAAGACAAGATCCAAATGGATACAGGATTTAGACATAAAAACCAATATTATAAGCAAACTAGAAAATCAAGGAGTAGTTTACCTGTCAGATCTATGGAAAGGGAAGCATTTTATGTCTAAAGAAGAGATGGAGAACATCACTAAAAAGAAACTATATGATTTTGATTACATTAAGTTAAAAAGCTTTTGCCCAGACAAAACCACTATAACCAAGATCAAAAGAAATGTAGTAAACTGGGAAACAATCTTTACAACTAGTATTTCTGACAAAGGACTCATTTCTAAAATATACAGATAAGTGAGTCAATTAAAAAAAAAGCCACTCCCCAATTGACAAATGGTCAAAGGATATGCAAAGGCAATTTACAGATGAGAAGATCAAAGCAATCCATAGTCATATGAAAAATTGCTCTAAATCATTACTTATTAGAGAAATGCAAATTAAAGCATCTCTGAGGTACTACCTCACACCTCTCAAACTGGCCAATAGGACCAGAAATGACAATGATCATTGTTGAAAGGGTTGTAGGAAATCTGGGACAATGTATTATTATACATTGTTGGTGGAGCTGTGAACTCACCCAACCTTTCTGGAGATTACTCTGCAACTATGATCAAAGGGCAACAAAAATGCACATACCCTTTGAGCCAACAATACCACCACTGGGCCTATACACTGCAGGGATGACAAAAAAGGGTAAAAATATTGCTTGTACAAATTTTCATAGCAGTCCTGTTTGTGGTGGAAAAGAATTGGAAATCAAGCAAATGTCCTTCAATTGGGGAATGGCTTAGCAAACTGTGGTATATGTATGTCATGGAACACTATTATTCTATTAGAAACCAGGAGAGACAGGAATTCACAGAAGCCTGGAGGGATTTGCATGAACTGATGCTGAGCAAGATGAGCAGAACCAGAAAAACGTTGTACACCCTAATAGCAACATGGGGGTGATGATCAACCTTGATGGACTTGCTCATTCCATCAATGCAACAATCAGGGACAATTTGGGGTTGTCTGTGATGAATATCATCTGTATTCAAAGAAAGAACTGTGGATTTTGAACAAAGACCAAGGACTATTACCTTTAATTTAGGAAAAAACTTGATACCTTATTGTCTGATCTTGCTATCTCTTTTACTATGTTTCTTCCTTAAGAATATGATTTCTCTCATTACATTTAATTTGGATCAATGTATACCATGAAAACAATGTAAAGGCTAGCAAATTGCCTTCTGTGGGGGGTGGGGGTAGGGAAGATTAGGACAAAAATTGTAAAGTTCAGAATAAATAAAATCTTAAATTTCTCATTCTATACTCCTCCCCTGGGTTTTATTGTTCATATATTGAAATGCTGATAAATGTGTTCATTTTATATACTGCTACTTTGAAGTTGTTAATTGTTTCAAGTTAGATTTTAGTTGATTTTCTAGGGTTCTCTAAATATACCATCATATCATCTTCAAAGAATAAAATTTTGCTACCTCATTACCTTTTCTAATTCCTTCAATTTCTTTTTCTTCTCTTATTGCTAAAACTAGCATTTCTAATATTAAATCTCATAGTAATGGACATCCCTTTGTCACCCATGATCTTAATGGAAATGCTCCTAGTTTATCCCCATCACATATAATGTTTTTACTGCTTTAAATACATCCTGATGACTATTTTAAGGATAACTCCATTTATTCCTATACTTTCTAGAATTTTTCAATAGGAATGGGTGTGGCATTTTTTCATAGGCCTTTTCAGCATTTATTGAGATAATAATAAGATTTCTGTTCATTCTTTTTATTTGTTTGATTATTTTTAGTGTTTTCCTAATATTTAATCAACCCAGACTACCTGGTATAAATACTACTTGATCACGGTCATGTGTTGTAATCTCTTTGCTAAAATTTTATTTAAGATTTTGCATCTATATTCATTAGGAGATTAATCTATAATTTTCTTTATTGTGTCTCTTCTTGATTTAGGTATCAGTAACATATTGTTGTAATAAAATTAATTTGGAAGAGCTCATATTTTTAAATAGTTTACGTAGAATTGCAATTAATTGTTATTTAAATGTTTGGTAGAACTCATTTGTAAATAAAACTGGATGGAGACTTGCTTAGGGAGTTCGTTGATGGTTTTTTCAATTTTGTTTTCTGAAATAAGATTAAGCATTTTATTTCTTCTTCTGTTAATCTGGGTAATTTGTATTTTGTAAATATTCCCCACTAAGGTTTTCAAATTTGTTGGCAAAAAGTTGCACAAAATAACTTCCAATTATCTCTTTAATTTCCTCTTACTTGGTGGTATTTCCTTTTCATTTTTGATGCTAACACTTTATTATCATTTTTCTTTTGTTTAAACAGGTTAATCAAAGGCTTACATATTTTATTGTTTTTTCAAAAAACTAACTTTTAGTTTTATTTATTAGATCAAAGGTTTTCTTGCTTTCAATTTTATTACTTATTTGATTTTTCAGAATTTTTAATTAGACATTTTATTGGAGATCTTCAATTCATTGATCTCCTTTTTTAATTCATATTAGCATTTAGAGAAATTTCTCCTAAAAACTGCTTTTTGCTGCATTTCAAAAATTTTGGTGTGATGTCTCATTGTTGTCATTTTCTTGGATGAAATGGTTGACTATTTCTATGATTTACTGTTTCATACACTCATTCTTTAAAATTAGTGTTATTTTGTTTCCAATTAACTTTTGGTTTATCGTTCCATGGCCCTTAATTACAACTAATTTGTATTGCATTATGATCTGAAAAACATGCATTTATCATTTCTGCTTTTCTACATTTGATTGTAAGATTTTTACAATCATTTTTGGTATTAGAGCAATGTGCTGCAGAGAAAAAGGTGTATTATTTTTTATTCCATTCAGTTTTCTCCAGTGGTCTATCATATCTTAGTTTTCTGATATTCAAAGTTTTAACTTCCTTCTTATTTATTTTGTGGTTAGATTTATCTAATTCTGAGAGAGTTAGGTTGATGTCCTCCACTATTAGAGTTTTGTTGTCTATACCTCCTCATAATTTTTTCAGCTTCTCTGAAAGAATTTGGAAGCTTTACCAATTGGTGCATATATGTTTAATGATATAAATTCATTGTCTTTGTTGTCATTAAAGATGCATTTTCTTTCCTTCTCACTTATAGGTCTATTTTTATTTTGCTTTCTCTGAGATGAGGATTGCTACTTATTTTTTTTTTGTTTGTTTCCACTGGAGTATAATGTAATTTACTCCATTCTTTTACTTTTACCCTGTGTGTATCTTTCTGCTTCACATGTGTTTCTTGTGAATAACATATTGTAGGATTCTGCTTTCTGCTTCCATTCTATCTGCTTCTGTTTTATGGGAGAATTCATCCCATTCACATTTACAGTTAAGATTATGTATTCCGAAGTTCCCTCGATGCTGTCTTTTCCCCATTTATATTTTTCTCTTTCCTTTGCTCTTATTTCTCCCTTTTCCCTTTGACTTTTCTTTTAAATTTTAACATTAATTTTACTTTGGCTTTTACCTTTGCCTTTTCTTTTATCAGTCCCCTATTTCCCTTTCTTCCCTTTTCTCCCCCCACTACTATATAGGGCAGGATAGATTTTTCAACCCAATTCAGAATGTATATTATTTCCTCTCTGGGCCAAATCTATTGAATGTATGATTTACTCAAAATTCACACCCTCTCTTCTTTTCCTCTCTCATGATAGTTCTTTGTGCCTCTTCTCCTGGTGTTATTTATTTACTAATGCCTAGCTTTCTCCTAGTATAGTCCTTCTTTTATATCTTTGTGGTTTTAATCCTGACTTGTGCCTACAATGCCTTTTTCATAATATACTCCTTTTATCTGTCCTGACAGAAGCTCAATTCTCAATGGTTGTTTGATTGATGGTTCGATTGATTGATAAGCAGCATTGCCTCATAGTCATTAAATACTCTCCCTTCTTCTGTCTCATTAGAAATATATTTCAAAAGAGTCATCAATCACATCAAATTATAATTGATTTATTTTGCCCCTTCTTTTCAAGTACTTTCCATGAACATGCAATCCTCATGAGTCAAAATGTCATGAAGAGTCATTTCATGAACTTTTTAATACCTCCCTTCTCACCCTCACCCCTCCACCCTGCCCCCAAGCACACTCCCTCCAATTATAACCAAAATATTAATCAAAGCAAAATCACTTCATATGTTTTCATGCCCAATTCCCCTAAGTACCACTCCCACCTTCTCTATACTACTTTAGCCATAATTCAAAAACCCTCCCCAGCCAAAGCATCCAGTACATTTTCTCCCTTGTCTCTTTAACACTCCAACAATGCTACTATAAGCCTTGTTATCTAAAGTATGGATTAAGGCAAGTTCACTTCCTAATCTATGTATGTCCAACACTTCTAAGTATGCCCCCACTCTCTGATCCTATTGCACTGTATCTATTAAAATAAGATCACTGTGTGATTTAATTATTTATAGAGCCTCTAAGTACTCTAAGTATTGGGACACCCTAAAAATCTTTTTTGAGAACTTTAGAATTGACTATACAGTATGGGAGACCATTGCATAAGACTGTCAGCATGGCATTTCCTCATCAGAGAGGGAGCTGAGCTCTACGAGCAAGGTAGAATTAAAAGACCTCAAAGGAAATGTGAGATATTTAAGTTTTGAATTAATATGCCTGATGTTCATATGGACTATTTGTGATGGACCTGTGGTAGAACATTCTAAGCTCATATTAGTCTGATCAATCACAGTAGGATACACTATAATTTGTTTCAAATATAGTTATATCATTTTGGTCTTCCTTGGTAATGAAGAAGCAATCATACCTATATCATCTAAGTACAAACTTTTAAATTCCCTAAGAGAAATATAATTCTCAAGAGTTATCTTCCCTTGTAGGGACATATACAGTTTAATGCTCTTGAATAGTATTTATTCATTTTGCTCCCTTTATCATTACCTTTTTATGCATCTCTTGACTATTGGATTTGAACATCAAATTTTCTCTTCAGTTCTGGTCTTTTTAAACAGACAATTTTGGAAGTCCTCTATTTCATTGAAAATCCATCTTTTATTCTGACAGAATATACTGAATTTTGCCCGACAATTAATTCTTGGTTATAAACCAAGGTCCTTTGTTGTCCAAAATATCTTATTCTAGTCCCTCCAAGGGATCCTTTAAGATGGAAGTTGATAAATTCTATGCTATTCTGATTGTACTTCCTTTGTATTTAAATAGCTTCTTTTTGGATGCTTGTACTATTTTCTCCTCTAGTTGAGAATTCCAGATTTTGGCTATGATAATCATTGGAGTTTTTATACTGAGGTCTCTTTCTGGAGGTGTTCTGTGTATTCATTCAAGAACTATTTTGCCTTCTTGATCTAGTACATTAGGACAGTTTTCCAAGATCATTTTCTGAAAGACATTTTCCAGGCTCTTTTTCTGATCTAGGTTTTCAGGTAGACCAATAATTCATAGTTTATATGCTCTGGATCTATTTTCCAGGTTGTTAGTTTTCCTAAAACATACTTTACATTTTCTTCAATGTTTTCAGCCATTTGATTTTGCTTGATTGAATCTTGGTATCTCATAAAGTCATTAGTTTCTATTTATCCATTTGTGTGCACACATTCCATGGATCTATAATAACTAGAATCATCTTTGAAGAGGTTTTAGTACATTTTTGTGTGTTTCAACCATAGGGTGTAATCCCTTCCCACTGCAGAAATCAGGCAAGGTTTGAGTAAGCAGACAAATTTTAGAGCACCCATTTCTAGCCCCTTCCTTATGCTAGGAGGTTGGCAGTGGACTTAAAAGGGCTACTCAGAGACCCTGGGTGGGGGGCTGCCAAATTCTGCAGCTGCTTTCAATGGGGAAATGATCCTATGGTCAGGGCTGTATGTATGCAGGACTGTGACTATAGTTCCCAGTGTATCTGCACCCATTCCTTTATCACTTGCTTTTGCCACAGGACTTTGAGATAGGAATGTTAAGGTACTATGTGTAATAACTTTTGATTCATGTGTAAATTCTAATTAACTAAGAAAAAATTTCACAAAATCATCCTCCTCACTCTCTCTTCCAAAGTCATCATAGTCCAGTGATAAGACAGATCAAGACAACTAACTGGTATTGGCTCTATGTGTGGCAGATGGCCTTGGCATCTTGTATGCCTAATCAAGTTCAAAGGATTCCATAGTGCCTACTTCAGCTGGTTTCATGACAGTTGGAATAAATTGTTCTTATCTGCCCATTCTACCAGAAGAAAAACTTCACATGCTTGGGGTAGACACCCTACCCAACCACTGTATGGGTTTGAGTCCCCTCAGTTACCCTCAAATTTATTTACCCTATATACCAAGATGGTTTATCAGAGTGTGGCTGCTATTCATGCTATAGCTTCTTGGAGCCATTGGTGGCTCAAGTTGGCATCAAAGGTAGAAAGCAGCCATGAAAAGGACTCAGCAGCCATCACACCAGATTTACTAGCATTCCTTGAAAACTGTACCCTATATTTCAAATTATATATATATATATATATATGTATATATATATACATATATATATATAATGCATGAAGGTGTAGTATATGAATATATTCATATCCAAAAACTGACTTGAAAAAGGTATAGATTGTATTCTTTCAAAATTTATTAATGAAACTAGGAAGTATTCTTTTTTTTAATAGTTTTACTTTTTTTTCAAGGCAAATGGGGTTAAGTGGCTTGCCCAAGGCCATACAGCTAGGTAGTTATTAAGTGTCTGAGGCTGGATTTGAACTCAGGTACTCCTGACTCCAGGGCCGGTGCTCTATCCACTGTGCAACCTAGCCACCCCTTGGAAGTATTCTTGATAACAATACACAAAAGAATGTATTATTCAAGTAGGTCTCAAAGATTGGTGGGCTAACAGTAACAATATAGAATGCAATAGTGATAGAAGTCATGTCTTTGATGTGAAGTCAACAATACAAGTACATGATAAAAGATATGATCAGAATGTAATTTATAAAGAAAAAACTTAGAAGCATAGAGTTCATAATGAGATAATGAGGGACAAAATGGTCCCAATTTACATATATATTACATATACATATATATATATATATATATATATATATATATATATATGTAGTATATTGGGCTCACTTTAGAAACATTTTAGAAAAAAATATGAATCAACTTAAGCTAACTGAGGGGAAGATGATCAGAATGGTAAAGAGATTTGAACACATTTAATGTCAGGAGAAATTTAGAGAACTTGCAACATTTAATATGAGAAAAATATGAATAAAAATATGCTATATATTTGAAACATTGTCATGGGGAAGAAACATTAGCTGTTCTTTTCTAATCAGCGTTGGAGGGAAGAAGTAGTATCAGTAGATAGAAGTTATAGGGAGACAGGTATTTGACTTGCTATGTTTAATAATCCTACTTCTAAATATTTCTCTAATATTGTTAGAGCATTTAGAAAGAAGGAATAGAATCATGGGAAGTAAACAATTTAGCTCCATTTCTGAAAAAGGCAATTATCAAGGCTGAGAGTCTATGGCAAAAATGGAAGGAAAAAAATATGAGAATCTCTTTCCTGAGAGTCTGTGTGAGTTGGCATCTTTGAAAGATTGAAGAGACATTTTAACAAAAGCAGAATTTTGTTTTAACTCTTCAAGGTGTGAACAATGTTCCTATGATTAGTAGCTATATTTAGCTTCTTTTGAGAAATGGAGCAAACAGGTCTCCAAGAAATACATACATACATACATACATACATACATTGAAGATTCAATGATGTTCTAAATCAAATACTTTGAATATTAAGTTTTTCCACCCTACTTGAATATATTCAAATTCATCTACCTGTTTCAATTATCTTTTCCCCTCCAATTCATTAGGCATAAGCCTTCTGACACTAACCATATCACTTGCCTCTAAAAAATAGTCTTTAGCAAACATAAGTCATCAACATTTCTACATATGAACAACAAAGCCTAAGGGCAAGAGATAGAAAAAGAAATTAAAATTAAAGTAACTGTAGGTAACAAGATACTTGAGAATCAGTAGCCAAGACAAACCCAGAAACTATTTGAACATCATTATAAAATACTTTTCACACAAATAAAGTCAGATCTAAACAATTGGAAAAACATCAATTGTTCATGGTTAGACTGAGCTATTATGATAAAAATGACAATTCTACACAAATTAAATTACTTTTTAAGTGTCATGCCAATCAAACTACCAAAAAACTTTTACAGACAAAGGAAAATAGTAACAAAATTCATCTCCAGCAACAAAAGGTCAAGAATATCAAGAGGATAAATGAAAAAAAAATGCAAAATTGGTCTAACTAACCTAGGACTAAAACTATACTATAAAGCAACAGTAATCAACTGTGTAGTACTGGATAAGAAAAAGAATGATGGCTCAGTGTATAGTAGGTATTAAAGAAACAGTAGTAAATAACTATTGTAATCAATTATTTGACAAACTCAAAGGCACTAGTTTCTGGGATAAAAATTCACTATTTTACAAAAACTGTTAGGAAAACTGGAAAATAGGAAGACAAAAACTAAGCATAGATCCATATCTCATACCCTATACAAAAATTAGGACAAAATATGTTCTGGATTTAGATATGAAGGGAGATACAATGGACCAATTAGCAGATCAAGAAATACTCTTTCTGTCAGCTCAATGGCAAGTGAGGAATTTATGACCAAACAAGAAATAGAGTACATTACAAATTATAAAATGGATTACTTTGACTATATTAGATTTAAAAAGTTTTACATTAATAAAACCACTGTAATCAAAATCAGAAGGAAACAGACATCTGGGAAATAATTTTCACAGCTAATGGTTCTGATAAAGATCTCATTTCTAAAATATATTAAGAATTGAATCAGGGGTGACTAGGTGGCTCAGTGGATAAAGCACTGGCCCTGGAGTCAGGAGTACCTAGGTTCAAATCTGGTCTCAGACACTTAGTAACTACCTAGCTGTGTGGCCTTGGGCAAGCCACTTAGCCCCATTTGCCTTGCAAAAACCTAAAAAAAAAAGAATTGAATCAAAGTTAAAAGATTATAAATCATTCCTCAGTTGATAAATAGTAAAGGAATCTGAACAGTTTTCAAATGAAGAAATTAAAGCTATATAAAGTGATATGAATAAATGCTCCAAATCATTATTTATCAGAGAAATACAAATTAAAACAGCTTTGAGGTACCACCCCACACCTATCAGATTGGCTAAGACGACAGAAGGGGAAAATGATCAACTAATTCATCTATTCTGGAGAGCAATCTGTATCTACGTCCAAAGAGCAATAAAACCGATCATACCTTTTGACCAGCAATACCAATACTAGTCAAAAACCCAAAAGAATTCACAAAAAATGGGAAAAGTCTCACATGTTCAAAAATATTTATATCACCTCCTTTTGTAAAGGAAAATAATTATAAATTGAGGAGATGCCCATCATTTGGGGAATGGTTGAATAAGTTATATGAATGTTATTGAGTATTATGGCTCTATAAGAAACCTTGTATGTTCAGACTTAAGAGAAACATCAAAAGAATTACATGAATTGATGCTAAGAGAAAGGAGCAGAACCAAGAGAATATTGTAAGCATTAATATTATAAATATAAAACAACATTTGAGTTGAACAACCATTATGGATGCAGCTCATCTGAGCAGTTCAGAGATCTAGTATAACCCTGGTAATTATCCATCCAAGGGAAAACAAAGCAAACAAAAAACAATCCACAGAATCTGAAAGGATACTCTGCTCACTTTTTAAAAACTTCTCTTATAGTTTTTCTTCCTATCTCATGCTTTAGTTTCTTTTTTTAATTTATTGATTTATTTTCATCAATTTGTACTTGCATATTTCTAAGTTACAAAATTTCCCTCCATCCTCCCTTCCCACCCTCCTCCCTTCAGCAAGGAATAATCAGGTTAGCATTTTACATATTTTGTTAAACATATTTACAAATTAGTAATTTTTGGCTTGAGGAATTAGAATTGAGGGAAAGAGAAACAGAAGAGATGATTTTTATAAAGTGTTCATCAGATTCAGAAGGATTGGGTTTTTGTTTGGTTTTTTTCTGTGTGTTTTGTTTTGTTTTATTTTTGTTTGTTTGTTTGTTTCTCTTCCTCTGATTGGGGATAATATAACCAGTCAGATACAATTGTCCTAGCCCTCTGGATTGTTGAGAGAAGTTATTTCCATCAGGTTGTTCATCTCATAATGTTGTTGTTGATGTGTTGTTCTCTTGATTCTGCTACCTTAGCTCAGCATCAGATCCTGTAAGTCATTCCATGCTTCCCTAGGGTCCGACCATTTATGGTTTCTTATAGAACAATAATATTCCATGGAATTCATGTGCCAGAACTTGTTTACATGCTTTTGTTTCTTTTCCCTTAGTCCTAATTCATACACAAAATGACTAATATGTAAATATGTTAAACACAAAAGTACATGTACAACTTTACCAGACTGTTTGCCACTGAGGAGAGCTAGGGTAGGTGGTAGAAAAATGTATAACTGGGGAGGCTAGGTGGCGTAGTGGATAAAGCACTGGCCCAAGAGTCAGGAGAACCTGGGTTCAAATCCAGTCTCAGACACTTAATAAATTACCTAGCTGTCGGGCCTTGGGCAAGCCACTTAACCCTGTTTGTCTTGCAAAAATCTGAAAAAAAAATGTATAACAAATTCAAATGGATGAATGCTGATAAACTTCCATAACTTGTAATTGGAAAAATAAAATAAAATATCAATAAGAAAATAGTTTGCCCTCTTAAAAATAAAAATTTATCCTTCTTAGTTTGGCATTCTGCATTATTCATGATCTAGCTTTCATCACTTTTTTCAACCATTCTTGTCTCTCATTAACCCAGCATTTCAGCCAGAGATTCTAGTATTTTTTCATAGTTTTCCTCTCTCATCCTTTATCCTAAATATCACCTTGACTTCCTTGCCTGTATAACTTTTATAATACTATTTCTCATTACCTAAAATATCCTTCCACCACTCCCTGTCTCTGCAATATTCATCCCAAGTCCTATATAAAAGAAGAGCAAATCAGTAATGGGATGAAAGAAACATATAGTGAGGACAGTATTGGCTGTTATGAAGAAGATACAGAAGCATTCAACAGGAATATATATATGTCTCCTGTGAGGGTAAATCCAACTAAATTCAAAGAGACATACCCACATAGGCTGCAGGATGATGAGATTTGGAGGCCACAATTCTGGAAGATCAGTTACTAAGACCTAGAGGAGCCTCAGCAGAAAGCAGACTTAACCTAATTGAAGACAAAGGTCCTTAAAACATTCAGAATTACTATTTCTGTATGTCTCATGTTCCCTTTTAGACAACAAGCAATGTGCCTTCTTCATACCCTACCAAATTTATTGAATACATTTGAAACATTGTTTTAGTATGTTTATATCTATGTTGATGTATGAATAATTAGTCTATAAAAGTTCTAGGGAGATGTTCAAATAATTCATGGAAAATCTGCTATATGATCCTGGATACATCTCTTACCCTCTCTGTGCCTCAGAAGTCAAAGTATTCTCATATTACTGTATGATGTATTGACTAAGTCAAAAAGATTACAAATTAACACTGGTTGAGAGAGTTCTCACCTGCAAGTTCCCCATGCACATAAAATCACACATCTGTCAGTATTCCTATATATAACAGCCGAGGGAGAAATGAGAAAACACAAAACTGGTAGAAATTTAAAAAATAAATTCTATGAAGTCATTTTTTGGAGAAATTTTATCTCATTTTCAATGTACTAGCAAAAATATTTAGGCCTGATTAAAAACTTTATGAAATATTTACATATATGCATAACACATGTCAGTACAAATACAAGCATAAAAATATTCAACTTAGATAAGGCATATTTTTGGCTAACCAGAAGTAGAACAAAAGTTTTACATTTCAGAATGTAAGCAAAAAAAACCAAAAATCAGAGACACCCCCCCAAAAAAAGCACCAACAATCTTAAATCGTGAAAATGAGATCTAGAGCAAGGGATTTTCTTAACATAATCCCAGTACTCATGAACTGTGCTGCCTATTCTATTCCTACTACCTGTTATTCTTTCACCTACAAAGCACAGTAGGATTGCATTTGAAGAGAAATAGGATGCATAGACTTTGAACACTACATATTTTGAAAAGGGACAGGATGGAAGAAAAGGAGAAGAGCTATACCTTGGATTTGATTAACATTTTCTGTAAATTATCAGAAATCCAAAAAAAAAAAGTCTTTGTCTTTAGATGTGCAAGCAAAGCTTTCAATTCAGTTTGTTCTTGACCTACCCTTAGCAAGGGAAGCAAAGTGAATTATAAACAATAATAATATTTCAGGAATGGAGAAAAATGGTCTTGAAATGCGGATAACACCATAGCTACTTCTCTCTGTTACGAGACAAAGGATATTGAATGTCTTTTTCCCCTCAACATTTAGATAAACTTCCTGTTAAGACTGTATGATAGTAATCAGCACACATCTCACATAGAATAAATTCATAGTCCTGTGAAGTAATTGTAGATGTATATTTAAAAAGGAAAAAGGCAAAGAAAAGCAGTAGATAATGACACAACCTCTTAAAGCACTGTGATATTTCTATACTGATTAGGACTCGCAAATCAGAAAAGCCTAGTAGAGAAATTTTTCCTAAAAAATAAATAACAAGAACAAAGATTGGACAGATAGAATAGGCAAGTAGATCCTCCTTGCCCCCTTAGTTCTCATTACTCACAAAAATCACAATTATTAATATGACAACACATTTATAGACCACCTTTCCTTGAAAATTTCTTTAAAAATGCATTTACAAATGGATTAGAAACAGCATAGATGGATCACTTCACCTAGTACAGTGGTGGAGTCACCTCTGTGACTGGAGAAATACAGGAACTTTATATAAATCACAATAATGTTATGCTAACTTTTAAGACCAACAGAGAAGAATCTCTTATTTGCTTGAAGCCACAGGGAATATTAGATTACCAAAGGACATTTCCTTCCTTTGGCCATAAGGTTAATGTGGCCTCATCAGCTCAGGTCTAATGTTAATGATTCAAGAGACCAGTTGGGAAGGCTATAAAATGCCCAAGCTCTTATGTGATAAAATTAGATAAACTACTGTGTGTGTGTGTGTGTGTGTGTGTCTCCCAGTTTTGCTAATAACACAATTCCAGTTTAAATATATGATATTACTCAATACTCAGTTTGCTACTCTTGATCAGTAGGAAATGAAGTTTTTTTTTTTCCAGTAAGAAATAATATAATTGGAAATAATTTGTGAGAGTTCTCTAGAACTTTCACATTTTACTGGACTCAGATTAAGAAATGAGGCTGTAATAAGAACCTTAAAACTAAATAGATATGCTATACCCTGAAGAAGTCATGAAAAAGGGTAAAAATCCCACATTTACAAAAATATTTACAGCAGCTCTTTTTGTAGTGGCAACGAACTGGAAATTGAGGGGATATCCATCAATGGCTAAACAAATTGTGGTATATGTATGTGATAGAACACTATTGTTCTATAAGAAATCATGAGGGACAGGATTTCAGAAAAGTCTGAAAAAACTTGTGTGAATTGATTCTAAGTGAAATTAGCAGAACCAGAAAACATTATACATATTAACAACAACATGCGGTGATGATCAACCATGATGGACTTATTCATTTAAGCAGTACAATAAAGACAATTTTAAAGGATTTGTGATGGAAAATACCTTCTCTATAAAAAGAAGGAACCATGTAGTTTAAATGAAGATCAAATTTTGTAATTTTTAGTTTTTGAAAGTTCTTTTATGTATTATCATGTTTTCTCCCCTCTAATGTTTTCCATCTCCTATTTGGGTCCGATTCTTCTTTCACAACATGTTCAATGTTGATCTATGTTTAGCATTGTTACAAATAGAGAGTTCATATCTGATTGCTTTCAGTTGGGAGTGGTGAGGGAAGGGAGGGAGAAAAAGTTAAAACTCAAAAGCTTGCAAAAAAAAATGATTGGTAAAACTAAATAATTAGACATGGATAAAAAAAGCAATTAACTACCTAAAAATAAAATTAAACTTCCCTTCACCTACTCTGAAAGGAGTTCCTGATAAAACAGATTCTTATTTGTCCTTTATTCTTGAAGAGGACCATGATAACAGGGAGGTGATGCCTAAGTTAACAGTCTCACTTTCTCCTCCAGGTCCATTTGAGTCTGATGACCAGATAAGAATCAGGACCAACTGGAGATGGCACTGGATACCAGACAATCAGGATTAAGTGACTTGCCCAAGGTCACACAGCTGTTAAGTGTTAAGTATTTGAAGGTGGACTTGAACTCTATCTTCCTGACTCTAAAACCAGTGCTCTGCCCACTGCACCAACTAGCTGCCTACAGGGAAGGTCCCAGAAAGGATCACAACTAAGTCAGAATACTCCATCATCAGTCAAAGCTGGAAAAAGGGAGCTTCCAGGGCATTTCTGAACCAATTAAGTCCCAAACAAGGAGCAAGCCAGTGTTGTTTGTAAAGTAGCCCACTGACCATTGACCTCTGTTTTGTTAGGATAAAGAGATGTAGAGTGGTGAGTGACAAGTGAGGAAGCATTTTCTCTTATGGGGCAGCTTCCTGATGAGTCTTGAGCAAGTGTAGACTGTTGAAATATTTTTTTCTAATCAAAATTCGATGAGTAACTCAAGATTCCACCGTACTCCCATTTTCTAATGTCTCAAGGAGAAATTTCATCAAAATTCCTTGGGCTTCATATTCTAGATAAACTAAAAATGTATTAACCATATCTGTCAAGGAAGTCTAAATTTTATTTTTTACAGGTAGCATAATGTTTAAATATGACCTCTATAGTATTGTTTTAGGAAATCTAATGGACTAGATTCACCCCATTAAAAACAAATTTTATTTGATATCTTTTATCGAATAAAGGATTTACTACTTATTTAGAGACCTATGATAAAGAAATTTGGAAAAGAAAAATAGGAATAAGAGAAGAAAAGTCAGCAAAAGTCAATCAGTGCATCAATTTAGTCCCACTTTTTGGCTTTCTATATATTCAAAAGAGGAAATAGAAATGACTTCTTGTATCTCTTCTTGAAAGTCAAACTCATTTTTTATTAATTTCGCAAAGTTCCTGCTCAATTGTTTTGTAGTTGTTGCTTTTTATCCTCATTGTCATATGCATTTTCATCTTATATATTGTTCTACTGACTTTGCTTTCTTTATATCTTTCTGTAAGAGTAAGATCAAAATTATTATGTCCATCTTTAATTAGTTAAATTAACTAGATGAGGAAATATTCATACAACCATTTAATCAAAAGCCATTTGATGAAATGAAATAAACAAACAGGATCCCCTTTTTCAGTTAGCAGAAGTTAGCCCCTCTCTCTGGATCCTTTATAAAAGCATAAAGATTAGCTAAAATAAAGAGATTACAAAAAATTGGAACAAGTTTGCTTTTCTAGTATAATTCTGGTGCTTGGGAGGGAAGGGAAAGCCAGATTCAGCTTTGTCTAGGTTTCTTTCTCCCAACTCCAGTTTTGAACTAGGATCTTGAGAGCTCTGAAAAATCTAGAGGATGTTGGGCTTCCATTTTTCCCATTAACCCAGGTAGTATGGTATCCCTGGATTAACTGATGTCTGCCATTAGAATCTAAGAGCACATGAAAACAGGTTCACCATGCTTAAATGGAACATCCTGAATGCTCTCCAAATGGGAGAAAAGTACTGTACAAAACCAGGTAATGAACATTACACCTCTGCCACATATGCTCAGTAGGTACCAGTTCTGGTGAATTTTGCATTCATTTATCTGTATACATATTATTTCCCTAATTTCATAAAATCTTTGAGGGTAGAGAAATCTAATTTGTAGAAATAGTATCTAGCATAGTAAAAGGTAAAATAGAAGGTACTTTAAAGAATAAATGAAAAAATAGGAAGTTTATTGGTGAAGACTGAAGTTCTGTCCCATATCAGATTGAAAACAAAGAAGGAAACTCAGTGGGACATCTCCAAAGACACAAAATACAAAAGGGAATAAAAGGCAAAACCTACCTTTTCTGAATTTTCTTGTGTAGCTAACATCTTCAGAATAAATTAATTCTGAGAAATCCCACTGCTAGGCATACATTCAAGGAGGTCAAAAACAAAATATGAAGGTCTACCACACCCTAAAATGTTCATAATAGACCTTTTCTGATAGCAAAGTTCTAGTGGAAAAGTAGATATTCAATGATTTGAGAATTCTAAGCATATTGTAGTATATGACTATATTGGAATAATCCTGTAGCATAAGAAATGATAAATGTGAATACTTTAGAAATGAAAAGACAAATGTACTTAATCTAGATGTAAGTAAACAGAACTAGGAATATAATAATTATAATATCTCAATTTTAAAACAATTTGTAACATGAAAGAAACAACAATTTTGAATTCTGTGCAATTACAATGACCAAACTTTACCCTCAAGAAGAGGTAAGAAAATGTACCTCAGCCAACAGATAAGATGTCACTGAATACAAAAAAATCTTCTCACAATAAGAGTTGCACACTATTAATAATCATATGAAAAATGATCCATATCAATGTTAAAAGAAATAGAAATAATGAATTTGATGTTTTACCTCACAATCAGAAAATTGGAAAAAAATAAAATTAAAAAAGAGGGATTATGGGAAAATAGAGACACTGATGTAGTATTGGTAAAACTATTAGTATAACTATTTTGGAAAGCAATTTGGAATTATACCAGTAAAGTGACCTAGAGATATCAAAGAAGATCACTGATTTGATAGACTTTTTTTAGCTTTGCTGGATTGTCTTTTTTCTCTTCCTTATTCTTACTTTTATCAGGAATGCTTACTTGAGTAAGACAGGAGTTTAAATATATATATATATATATATATATATATATATATATACACACATATACATATATATATATACACACATATATATTTATATGCACATGTAAATGTGGATATGCATATATGCAAACACTCTTCTACACACTTGCACATATGTGTATGAGACATGCAAAGTTCATTATATCCCAAAATAGTTGTAATAGCACTTTTATTTTTGTGATGAGAAAGAATTGGAAAAGAGGTTAATTGAAAAAAAATGGCTAAACAAATTATGGTACAAGAATGTCATCGAATATTATTGACGTTGTTTAGTCGTTTTCAATTGAGTTCAACACCTCATGATTCTATTTGGGGTTTCCTTGGCAAAGATTCTAGAGTGGTTAGCTATTTCCTTCTCCAAGGAGGAACTGAAACAAGCAGAATTAAGTGACTTGCACATATCACATTGCTGGTAAATATCTGAAATCAGATCTGAACTCACAAAGAAAAATCTTCCTGACTCCAGGTCCAGCACTTTATCTTCGTTGCCACCTAGTTGCCCATGGAATTTTTAGTGTCCCACAAAAATTGAAAAATAAATTTAATACAAAGAAGCATGGAAAGACAAATATACTGATGCAGTATAAAATAAGTAAAGAAAACAGTATATCATACAACAATGTAAATCAAAAAAATAATCAAGACCTCAAAGAAGAGATATGAATGACATTTCTCCATACTCCTTTGCCGAATTAAGAGGTACATAGTTATAGAACATTAAATGTATTCTTAGGGTTTTTATCAGTTTTGCTGTTATTTTCTTCTTGTATTTTTTTTCTTTAAAAATATTCTTTATTTATTTAAAAATATTCTCTGAGTGTCGGCTAGGTAGCACAGTGGAGCACCCACCCTGGAGTCAGGAGTACCTGAGTTCAAGTCCAACCACAGACACTTAATGATTGCCTAGCTCTGTGGCCTTGGGCAAGCCACATAACCCCACTGCCTTGCAAAAACAAAAACAAATACAAAATCTCTGAGAGAAATTTAAAGTTTTTTGAAAAATCTATAAAGATACATTTTTAAAAGAAAATAGATTTGGATTGCCTTTTTTCTCTTTATTCTTATTTTTATAATGAATGCTTATTTGAGTAGTACAGGAAGTTATATAAATATAACTATATACATATTTATATACACATATATGTGTGCATGTGTATATATGCAAACACCCATATATACACATATGCACATATGTGTATATGAGACATGCGAAGCCTTTCATGACTAGCTCTATTCTATCTAGTCTTCTTACACATGCTCTTCGATCCAATGACTCCTGGCTGTTTTCTTCAACAAAACACTTAGCTCCAAGCATTCTGACTAATTCCCATTCCTGGAAGAGTTTTCTATCACTGACTTCCTTTAAATCTCAACTAAAGCCCAACTTGCTATAGGAATCCTTCCCTAATCTCTCTTAATCCCAGTGCCTTCCCTTGATAAATAATTTCCTATTTTTCCTGCAAATAGCTTGCTTTCTATACATTTATTTGTATGTTATCTCTCTCCTATTTTCTCCTTGAGAGCAAAGCTGTATTGCTTCTTTTTGTGTATGGCAAATAATAGGCAGGCCTGTAGGAAAATGTATGCATATATTCCTATCCTTGTATTCAGAAATGAAGGTAATATAAATTTCCTGATCATTTGGTAAACAGCCAGGATAAGGAAGAGCTGGAACTGAGGCTTCAAACCATAGACAAGCATTATGAACAAGACTATGAAGCTGTGCTCAGTTCAATCAGTGTTCTGTTATAGAGAAATAACCCTTGTTATCCCTGTCCTGATCATTCCTCCCCTGCTATGTCCAAATAAACCTCCAATTGTTAACTATTAGATGGATTACAAGTGACTCATTTAATTCCATTTTTAGACCGAAATTACCAGAGTACCTGCTTGAATCAAATTCGGTTCATTATACCTGAGGTGGTGATCACCTAGGGAGAAGAATACAAGGAACCCAAGACAAGTGGTGATGATGAAAAGCTTCAGTAATAAATCAAGCCTTACTGCTTTGGGGAATCACAGGATTATTGTTCATAAGGAGGTATCATTTCAAGGGCAAAGACAAGGGATAAAGGAGATAGGCAAAGCCAAATCCTCAGATACTTGTACAGTCTCTATTTGTGCCAAATGTGAAAATCCCTAGAGAGATTTCTGGGACAATGTGAGAAAGTGTAGAAAGCAGCATCCTTACTTCCTTATAAGAAATTAAATAGATTTCTCTTGAGTCTCTTGTGTTCTGAAAAAATCTCACTCTTAAATTTGTTATGCTGAAAGATGTAAGTGAAGATATATATATATATCTCTGGGGTGGTATTGTCTAGTGATAGTAATATGAATGAAAGATAGACATGCTGGTAACTGTCACAGTGGTAGTACCTCACAATTGAAATACTTATCCTCTTTATATATTTCAAGTTATGAATTGTCTGAGTTTAAAAAACAAGACATTTATCTAGACACGGAATAGGTCATTTAACAAAAATGAAAATCTTTTTTTCCTCAGGCAGACAGTATTTAAATATCCAATAAGAAGCCTGTAGGTGCCCTAATTTGGATGTGGACAAGATGAATATTAAAGTCCTTAAAAGCAAGGTAAGTTGGCTCCCAAGACTAGAGGGAATGAAATTCAAAACTAGTCCCTTCAAAATTAAAGTATTATGAAACTATTTTGAAGACTTAGAGTCCTCCTTGCTGTTATCTCCTATAGTTGAAGAAGTAGGAATCAGGAAGTCTTTAGTTCAAATCCTGCCTCAGAAACTTCCTAGTTTCCTTATCTGTAAAATGGGAACCATAATAGGACCTATCTCACAGGGTTTTGTGAGGATCAAATGAGATGACATATGAAAAATGTTTTGGAAATGTTAAAGTTGTATATAATTTCACACTGTTATCATCCACACCCCAGAGTACAATGACACTGCTCTTCCCAGTACTTTTTCCTTTGAAGGAGAGACTGGGGGGGAGGGAAGGAAAGAAGAGAGAGAAGCTTACAGTCCTGTATTCTATACTCTAGTAATTAACCTCCACAATTTCTTTGAAAGGGAAGATGTGAAAAGTGAAAATGGGGTGTTCATCAATTTCCTTTGTTTAAATTCAAACTTATTTAGTTCCCTCCCAGATTCCTCAGAAGATCTCAGAGTCCTTAAGTAAGTTTCACTTGAATTTTCTCATGGAACCACTATCAAGCTTCCTACTGGAGACTTTTATAGATCCTGGTCCAGCATGGGAGCTAATGATTGGACTCCCCAGGATTTCTTCTTAGAAAATGCTCTGCCTACAATGAACCATTCCTGAAAACTCATAAGCTGAAATACTAGATAGATATCAAATGTGACCCTTGGAATGCGTGACATTTTCTGACTTGGAGACATATTTTAGTGATTAGAATCCTAAACATTTTAACCTAGATGCATTTAATGCAATGTTTTCTTAGGAAAACACTTAGCCTTCAAAATTCAAGACCTTATTGGAAATGACAAGAGAAATAAACTTAATTATAAATAGTAACCATGTGAAGTTACTGATTTTAAGCTCTTTCTGCCAACTTTTCTAGCATCACCCTTAAACTCATCTTTAGCTCATGGTTAAGTGCTCTTTCTAATGTGGTACACTTGTTTCTAATAGGCTTGTTTTTCTTTCTCACTTACACATGTTTTCTAAGGTTGGAGGTAAAAGTTTGGATTATAGAACATAGAGCAGTGTTAGATACTAATCAGTTTCTTTGCTATGGTTTCATTATTGTCAAAATGGATTCTGACAGTGATTTTTTTTTGCACTTCATCAATAGTTCTTCAATTTATGAATACTTTTTAAAGAGCTTATTTAGCATTTATTTCCATATATTTCCACTTTAAAATCCATTGTCTTATTTTCTGATTTTGAATGTTTTTCATCAAAGGACAAGATAATTGTGCTGCTTTTATGTTTACTTTTAGCAAAACATCTCCAGCAATGATATACTAGTCTTAGAGAATTCTTCACCAATCCAAATCAAACATGGATCCTGAATTTTAAATGACCCCTAGGGGTGAAGAAGCAGGGGACAACAATCTCAGAAGCTTTCCTTCTTTTTTTAAAAAATCAAATCCTGCCTCATTTTTATGGTCATATTATTTACAACTTGGAAATGTTTTATTGAATTATTTCTCTAAATAAAGTCAAGTCTTTCATCTTGCATTTTCACCTTTACTTTAAAACCACTCTTACAACTTTGTGTTTATGTTGATTGAGAGAGAATATGTTATGCAAACTTTGAAACATAAAACCACAATAATTAAAAGAACAGCATGATGCTCCTCAAACCTGCACATTTTCCATACCACCTGCTGACTGGTGACTGATTAGAAACAGACTTGAAGGCTATGGCACAGGTGCTGGAATGATAAGGGACTCCTCCCACTCAGGTATGGGGTTGCCAGGACACTGCACCCATGAAATTAATTGAAATGGGAATGAAGCACAATTCACATTAGCCAGACTAGGGTGCAATTTGCCTCATCTAGTAAGATCCAGGGTTTGGAATGGAAAATTCTCATTTGATTTTGATTATTTAATTTGTAGATTTTAAGGGGGATCTTTGATAGCAGATGTTTTAGAGTCTGGTAGAGAAAATGATCCTCAGATCATTATTAAATAATGAATCTCCAGGTGGAAAACAATGAGCTTAGATGTCCTCAAAATATCTTTTCTCTCTGAAAATCCTATTGTAACCATAGGACTGGATTTATTAGACTTTTTTCTGATGAGGCAGATTAAAAAAGGCCTCAAGTTCATAATAATTCTGCCTCTGGAACTATAGTTATTAATTATATGATTGTCTCATGATTATGCCCCTACTTAGAGGATGAAACCTTTCTAATTAAAGGACTGGGGAATTGGAATCCTAAGGTTGATCTCTACATGCAGCAGCCAGACTTGTCTCACACATTGCTGCAGTAAGCAAAGCGACAACAGAAAATATAAGGACAGGGTTCACCATAGATGTTTATGAGAAATAAGATTATATCAGTAAGATGCAGTATCTAGTAGAATCCAATTAAAAACGGGTGCTAGTCAAACCCATCTGAAGTGAGTGATGGGAAGCTAAATAACCTAAGACCACAAATTCCTAAATGACTTGCCATTATTTAAGCACAAACAGCATATAACTGTTTTGTCATGTATGTTTGTCCATTTATCTATTTAGAGTTCACCTCTTCTGGTCACAGTGAAGGCTTACATTTGAAGAAGGAAACCATATACATAACTATGACTGGAGGCCACTGTCATCAGGGAATACACTGCCATAATCTCATATCTTCTCCCCTCTCACTAAAAAGAGATTTTCAAAAATTTCTCCTGCATTATTCTGAAGGTTTATTATACAACCATAATAATGCATTGTACCTATAACTATGTATTGGTCTACCAAGCTGTTATGGGAAATAATTTCAGTTTTACCCAAAATGTCATTGAATTGTTCCTGTTCTTGCCCCAGTGATACTATTTGCAGGTCTATTTCCCAAATATTACAAGTAAAGCAGATCTTTTTGTAGTAGCAAGGAATTGAAAACTAAGTCTCTCCATTTTCAGACATTTTTCTGTTGTATTTCCCCATTCAGTTGTAGCCATCAGTTGTGGTCTTATTTGGGATTTTCTTTGCAAAGATACTAAAATGATTGTCATTTCCTTCTCCAACTCATTTTGCAGATGAGGAAACTAAGGCAAACAGGATTAGGTGACTTGCCCAGGGTCACAAAAGATAGCAAGTGTCTGAGGCTGTATTTGAACTCAGTTATTTTTAACTTCAAGTATGGCACTTTATCCAGTGTACAACCTAGATAACTGTTGTATTGGGGAAGGATTAAATAAATTATAGTATAGGAATGTGAAGGAATAGTATTGTGCCATATAGTATGATGAAAGGAAAGGTTTCATTGAAATCTGGGAAAACATATAAATTGATGCAAAATGAAGTAAGCAAAATGAAAACAATTTATATTATTACAACAATGTAAAAACAAACCAAGTCTAAGAACACTAGTTTACACAATAGATATGATTTCAGAGGAAAGATAAAGAAATATACTACTCATGTCTAGAAAAAGAGATGATGGGTTCAGAGGGTAGAACAAAATAAACTTTTAGATTTGACCAATGCAAAAAAATTGTTTTGTTTGACTTATTTGTTGCAAGAGTTTTGTTTTCTTTCTTCCTACTGATATTGGATGAGGGGAAGAAAAAATTCAATTTTTGTTTATTGAAAAAAATTTAATTAAAAAAAGCAGAAAACACCTTTTAATCTTATATCTTCAGTCTATCTTTCTATCTTCCCTTACTGGAATCACAGTGTTAACTTTTTTGTTTTTGTATCAGGAGAGACTTAAAAAATTATTCCAAGTATTTTAGGGCTCTTTTATGTCTACACCCATTCCTGACTTTAGGTTCCTATAGGCTCATGCAACACTGATCAGAGCTGAGGCAAGACATGAAAATGGTATGAAAATGGAGACTCCTCCCAGGACTACTAGATGAGACCTGTCCAAAGTATGATTAAAAGTGAAGAATATTTATCTTCTAAAATTTTCTTTTCCTCCAGATTTTCTTATTCTACCACCAGTGATAAAATCCACTTCCCCAAAATAGCATATTTGAATTTAACCTTATATATCTGTGACAAGAGTTTTTCTAAATTTAAATAAGTAGTTTGGAAATAATAATGCTGGTTGATGAGAAAAAATACTGGTAGAGATATCTTGGAGTTAAGGAGAAATGATATGTTAAGATTGTGCATGAATTTCGGGAAGAATATAAAAAGAAAGAGATGAGAATAAATCTTTTTTAAAAAAATATCATGAGCTGATAGAAATTGAAGGGTTACAGGGACAACTCCAATAAAAGGGCTGAAATGCTTGAGAGGTTCAGTGAAGCAACCAAGGGTTATATACCCAGGAAAGATAATGATTTTAATGGACCAATACTCTATTGGATCATCAATGAGAAAGTTTCTTCAATAGAACATATTGCAATCATCCACACATTTCCATTTTACATGACTCATGTCCAACTCTCTCCTGGCTTTTCCACAGGAGAAAATATATATTGAAATTTTCTGTATTTTTTTTTTTTTGAAATCATGAAGATAGGAATGGAGCACTGGAGTTTGCCAGTGGTTCCACCTCTTTCTCCACTTGGCTAGCTAACCTCCTTTGATATATGTATATATATATATGTGTGTGTGTGTGTGTGTGTGTGTGTGTGTGTATGTGTGTGTGTGTATATATATATATATATATATATCTTAATTTAACATTTATACTTATTCTCCTGTGTAACTCTTTGCTTTGAATATATTATAACCTGCTCATGCTCACCATGCATCTCTCCACTTTTATGTGAGTGATCCTCAACTACAATAATTCAGGATTTGTAGTTTTCTGTGATTCAGAGTCCAACATGATTACTTGTGTGATATTAGCATTAAAAAGATAGGCTTTTATTTTAGAAAGAAATGAGAGAATGCCAATAACTACCAATCCATATGTATACTTTCTCATCTGTTTAAGATATTTATGAAATTAACCTACTGATAATAGGAAATTATCAGGAATTATTAATGGAGGTATTTTAAAGGGAAGAGTTTTGCTTGGTTTTTGCTTTTCTTTGTCTTTTTAATCAATATCACACAGTGTACATCTTTACCATCAAACAATTGACTGAAAGACTTAAAGAATGTAAAATCCCACTGTGCTTATTATTTATTATTTTTAAAACTCTTATTCGGTAGAGCAAAACATTAGCTTAAAGTTGACTAGCTTGATGATTTCAAGGCATCTGGATAGAAAAACTATATCCTCTAAATACTAAATGAACTGGAAGATGGGATTGCTTAGTCATTTGTCAATGATATTTGAACATTATGCAACATGAATGAGATACCCATGTTCCAATTTCCTATAAAGAAAAGACAATCTATAAGCTATAGGAAAATGATCCACACTGATTCCTAGCAAAAATCTAGAGTTTATTACTAAAGAGATAATAAGTAAATATTTCAAAAAGAAAATATTCATGACAATGAACAATATGGCTCCACTGAGAAATGGTCACATTGAATCTTTGATATTTATTGTTACAAGTTAATTTACTAAACTGATAGATCATGTAAATATTTTTAATAGTTTATCTTTTTGACAGAAAAAAAACCTGTCATATTACTCTTAAGGAAAGACAAAAAGATATGGGTCAGATTATAATATGCTAAAATGAACTCTTACTTAAGAAAATGAATAGACACAATGAATAGACTTTAATGGTTCCATGTTAACTTGGAAGGAGATCTTATGTATAATGCCCAAGGAATCTATTCTTCACACTGTAGTATTGTTCATTTTAATAAATAACTTATATGAAGGGAGATGATCATTCTTATTAAATATGGTAATAGTCCAAACCTCAAAGATATCTAACATAGTTTATAGAGTCAGAATTAAAAAAAAAAAGATCTTGAGAATTTAAACCTTGGGCCAAATAAAATAAGATGAAATGAAGTAGGCTTATATGTAAAGTTTTATAATTAGATTAAAAACTATTGACTTCACAAAGAAAATATGGGGGGTGGGAATTTTCCTCTAAAATATGTAGGGATATAATGAACTGAAAGCTCAATGTGAGTTAACAATATGACAGCAATCAATACAGCAAATGTAATCTTGAACTGCATAAATATAGGTACTGCTCCTAGCAAAAGAGTTGATCGTCCAATTGTACTTTGATCTTTTCAGACTCAATCTGAAATATTGTATACAATAGAGAGGATTATATTTCAGAAAGGATATTGATAACTTAGAAAACATCCAAAGGATGGCAAGCAGATCTTTAAATTCATTTCATATAAAATATTTTGCAGAGACTTGGGATGCTTAGATAAGAGAAAACTTGAAGAAGGGAAGATATGACAGCTTTCTTCAATTATTCAAAGAATTTTCTTGAAGAAAAGAGATTAGACTTCTAATATTTAAACCCAGTAGGTAATGCTAGAAGAAATCTGTAGAGATTTTTTTTTTGGTTTTGTTTTGTTTTTAGAGACAAATGTAGGCTTGAGATAAGAAAAAACTTTTAAAAATATAGTCATCTAAAAGTGAAATTGACTAAGGTTTGGGAAGTTGGAGCTATTATAGTGGGGATTCTATTTTGGGGGGGTGAACTAGACATTGTGGGATTCTGTTAATTTATGATTGTGCATTTTCACCAGAAGAATGGGTAGAAAGTTATTTTCGGGGACAAGGAGATCATCTCTGTGCTTACAAGATGATTTCTACACTTCTAGCATTCTGCTCTACTGACCCATAATTTCAGTTCTGCTCTCAGATCATAAGCTTCATAAAATGTTCCCAAGAAGTTCTCATAATCATCATCATTAATAGTTTTGTTTTACTAAAGTTGCCATGACATCAGAAGAGAATTGAAATAATTTCTTATCTTTGTTCATTCTATCATTTGACATTTATTAATTATTTGTTAATTATCTGGCTACAGGAGCCAGATTGTTCTGCAGGACAAAGTAAAACTTGTGACTTAGCACAGCATCTCTTCAGTCAAATCCAATTCACTTAGTTGTCATGGAGTCACTTCCCTAATGTAATGGTCTTCTTTGAGAACAAAGAATTTACATCATCAATCAACAACTCTATTATGTAGGTCATAAAAAGTTATATGTATATGTGTGTGTTTATATATGTATATGTTTATATAGAGAGATTTATTCAACTAACTACATTTAAGTAACATATAATAAATATAAATTTAAACTTATGACAAGTTTATGCATAATAAAATGATATATAAAATTTAAAACAATAAAAATAATTTTAATAATAATATTAAAATTAAAAGTACAAGAGTGATATATATACATATATATATATATATATATACATATATATATATGTAAAGGATAGATCCAATAAGAAATTTCAAGAAGGAGAGATCCCTTTTAGCTTCTCTCCTTTGAAAGGAACTTCAGCAAATCAAAATGTATAAGTGAAGAACATAAATTCTTGCTACAAACGACAAAAAGAGTAAAGTCACAGAAAATAGAGAACCAAAATGAGGCACAACACACACAGGAATTAAAGAATCAGGTTCCCAGAGTGTAGTTACCACATTTCTTCAAAATTCTAAGTATTTGCAGAAGGGGGAATCTTTTACCAAAGTAAGGTAGCATAAAAAAAGTATAGGTTTGAGGGAGAAAGATAATGTAGCAAAATCAGGTGGTAACCTGTCCATACATTTAATACTTATTGATTAATCATTCCAATTGTTTCACTTAGTGTTCAACTGAAATAGTCATAGACCACTGCATATGAATACAGTGCCCATCCTAGTCTAAGGGGTGTGTACTCAAAATAATCTTGTATGTATGTTAAAGGAATGGACAACTCTACAAATTACGTTTTAACTGTTCTGAGAACCCAGCAGGAGAGAAAAGGAGAGCCTGGGAAGAGGCATATCCATGGAGAGTATAGGAGTCAGAATCACGAATATCAGGGGTTATCAAAGAGACGAGAAGATAAACTCCCTTTCCCAATCTCAAATTGATTGATTACATACAGGTTAAGATTCTTACCCTAATCCCTAAGGCATAGTCACTGGTCTATGACACCATTAGTCTATACAAACTAGAGCAAAATATTCTTCTTCAGTAATGGAACTTTTGAAAATTCTGAAGACCTTCGATAAATTTTTCTTTTACAGACCCAACATCTCTAGTTTCTTTAAACAACCCTCATAGGGCATGTTGTCCTGTCTATTGAAGTAATATTATGAAGTATTTAGCAGCACCTGGCACACAATAGATGCTTAATAACTGCCTATTCCTTTTACTTCCCTAATAACTCTCCTAATTACCTATCTCTAGATGCTTTCCAGCTAGTCAATTCACTTAAACAAATCTGCACTATTTAAACAATTAAACGTGCCCTAAATAAACAATTGATAAACTTTGGGATTTCAATTTCTTTTTCTTCAAGAGAACTTCCTCTACCAAGATTGATTTGCACCCATTTGTTTCTCTGAATTTTAGTTTCAGAGTTTTCTCATAGAATACCAAGAAGTTCAATATCTTTGCAAGAGGGATAGAGACAATATGTATCAGAGGCAAGACTTGTAGATAGGGAATGTATGAAATAAAACTGGAAAAGTAAGTGGTTTTAGGTCGTGATGGGTCTTAAATGAACAACTTTAATTCCAGGGCCAATATCCTTCCTAAAATAGGATGCATGGAACTGAAAACAATACTCCAGAATCAAAATAAACTGTTGAACATAAGAAGAGTGGCTTTGGCAATTGAGAACTTGTGATGAAAAGTAACACTATATTAATCAAGAGAAGATGAATAAAAGGAATGTCATGATGCATTTAGGGACCCATTAGGTTAAAAAGAATAAATATGTAGTACACCCAGTTAGTTACAACTTCAATATTTTCTTTAATTATATTCAGAAACTGAATAATAAGATCAGAGCTAAGTACTATCAGAAAGCAGGAACAGCAGAAGGCTAAAGGTTCAAAGATTTCAAGAACTAGGATGATGGGAATGATAGATTTTGAGAACTAGGAGAAACAGAAGTTATCAAATAATTAGAAAATTCATTTGGAAAAACAAAAGATCAAGAATATCAAAAGAATTAATGAAAAATGTTATGGAAGGAGGTTTCGCAATACTAGTTCTTAAACTGTATTATAAGGCAGTAATCATCAAAACTCTGCTTCTGACTAAGAAATAGAAAATTGGATCAAAGGAATAAAGTGGGCATACAATTCACAGTAGTAAATGATTTTAGTAACTTTGTTCTTGACATGTAAAGATTTTTGGATGAGAATTCACTGTTTGGAAATTAAAAAACATTTTAGGAGGGGTGGCTAGGTGGAGTAGTAGGGTCAGGTAGGTGGCATAGTGGATAAAGCACTGGCCTTGAAGACAGGAGTACCTGGGTTCAAATCCAGTCTCAGACACTTAATAATTACCTAGCTGTGTGGCCTTGGGCAAGCCATTTAACCCCATTTGCCTTGCAAAAACCTAAAAAAAACATTTTTGGGAAAACTGGAAAGCAATCTTGCAGAAACTAGGTATTGGCCAATGTCTTACAACTTACACCTTTTACCAGGATAAGGTCAAAATGGATACATGAACTAGATATAAAGGAAGATATCATAAGTAAATTAGAATAGCAAGGAACATATTAATTATCAGACTTACAGATAGAAGAATTTATAAATACACATTAGATAGAGAACATTGCATGATATAAAATGGTTAATCTTTATTATTTTGAATTTTAAGTTTCTTTACTAATAAAACCAACATAGCCAAGATTAGAAGGAAAACAGAGGCAGCTAGGTTGTGTAGTAGTTAGAGCACTGCCCTTTAGTCAGGAGAACCGGAGTTTAAATCCAGCTTCAGACACTTAATAATTACCTAGCTGTGTGACCTGGGGCAGGTCACTTAACCCCATTGCCTTGCAAAAACCAAAACAGAAAAGAAGGAAAACAGAAATTGGGTGTGGGAATTTTACTGACAATTTCTCAGAAAAAGACCTCATATCTCAAATTTATGGACAACTTTTTCAAATTCGTAAGAAGATGAGTCATTCCCCAATTGAAAAGTTGGGGTTATGGGGGGGTCAAAGGATATAAACAACTTTTAGATAAAGAAATCAATCTACATGTAGTCATATTAAAAAGTGCTCTAAATTATTACTGATTAGATAAATGCAAATTAAAACAACTTTTAGATATTATCTCACACTATCAGATTGACTAAATAATGGGAAGGAATGTGGAAAAATAATAACACACTTTTGGAATGATTGAACTGATCCAACCATTCTGGAGAGCAATCAATTATGACCAAAGAGTTATAAAGCTGTGCTCCCTTTTACCTAGTAATATCATTGCTAGTCTGTTTCCCAAGGTGATTAAAGAAAAAAGAAAAGAACTTTTCTTCTAAAATATTTATAGTAGCTTTCTTTGTAGGGGCAAAGAAATAGAAAATGAGGAGATGTCCTTCAATTGGGGACTGCTTACACAAATTGTGGCATTATGTTTTTGATGGAATACTACTACTGTGCTTTAAGAAACGATAAGCTGGGGGCAGTTAGGTGGTACAGTGGATAGAACATTGGCCATGAACTCAGGAGTACCTGAGTTCAAATGTGACCTCAGACACTTAATAATTGTCTAGCTGTGTGACCTTGAGCAAGCCACTTAACCCCTGCTTTAAATATTTTTTTTAAAAATAAAAAAAGAAATGATGATCTGCTTGATTTTAGAAAAACATGGAGAGGCTTGCTTGAAATAATAAAGAGTGAAATGAGTAGTATTGACAGTAACAACAATAGTGTTCGAAGAATAACTGTGAACCATTAAGATATTCTGAGTATTATAAATATTCAAATCTAGTACAAAAGCTGCTTGGTTCTTGTCCTTCATTGTTGAAGAAGACCAAAATGATATCACTATTTTTGAGACAAATTATAGGGTGTCCAACTATGACTGATCAGACCAATATGAGCTTAGAATGCTCTACCATAGGTCGGGCACAAATAGTTCATGTGAACACCTTGGATGCTTACTAGAATTATGCATATCACATTTCCTTTGAACTGCTTCAATTCTGCCTTACTCATAGAGTACAACATCCTCTCTGAAGAGGGCACGTCATGCTTGGGCAGTCCTATGCCAGTGTCTCCCATGCTGTACAATCATTCTCAAAGTTCATAAGATGACATTCAGGGTGTCACAGTAATGCTTCTTCTTCTTCTGACCCCCTTGTGAGCACTTACCCTGTTTGAGTTCTCCATAAAATAGCAAGCATACTATTGATATTCTAACAACTTGTCCAGTCCATCATAGTTCTGTTCTCTTTTCTAATGTTGGAATGGAAGGCAGTTTAGCTCGAAAAACGACCTCGAAGTCTGGTATCTTCTCCTTCAGAATCTTCCTAAGATAATTTAAATGGAAGCGATTCAGTTTCCTGACATGGTGCTTGTAAATTGTCCAGATTTCATAGGCATCCAACAGTGAGTTCAGCACAATGGCTCTGTAGACCTTCAGTCTAGTAGTCAGTCTGATACCTCTTCTTTCCCACTTTTTCTTTCAAAGTTTCCCAAATATGGAGCTACCTCTAGTAAATAAGTGTCAACCTCATTGTCAGTATGTACCTCCTTGGAAAGGATACTGCCAAGGTAAGGGACTGTCTACAGTATTCAAAACTTCTCCATTTGCTGTAATCAATGACTCCACATATGGATGGTGTGGGGCTGGCTGATGGAGCACCTGTGTTTTCTTGTTTATTAATTGTTAGACCAAAATTAGCACAAGCAGCAGAGAATGGATCCATACTTTCTTATATCTCAACTTCAGAGGCTGCAATTGAGGCAAAATCATCAACTGCAAACAGAAGATCCAGCACCAACAGTCCCTCTACTTTGTCTTTGGAGCCTTTTCCAGTTGAAGAATTTGCCATGAGTACAGTAGCTGATCTTGATGCCATGTTCATACTCGGGAAAGAAAATAATAACATGCTGAAAAGATCATGCTACAAATCATGGCAGCAAGGACAAATTCTTGTTTCACTCCCTTGGTGACCAGGGACTCTCAAGAGCATCATCCACTAACCAGAACTTGGGCAGGCATGAGACTGACACATAAAAACTACAAAGGAACTAGGAAAACATGCTACTTTTCTCCACCACAGCATAGTATGACTTCATATACACACATACTAACAACTCTATTCATTAAGGTATATCTCTGCCTTGTACTTCTTCTGTCTATGATATTTGCCATTCATCAATACTATATCATATCATCACTAGTTATTTTAATGAAGAATCAAGCAGCATGGATTACACTGACCTTTGTCTTTCTGATTTAAGGTGTGGTTAGTGGTTACTGTTTAGGTTTGCTGTGTGGCTAAAGACACTGGTATGTGACAAACATTAATATTGATACCTAACTTTTAGATAGCACTTACTATATCATCAAATACTGTTTAATAATTGTTATTATTGCCCCATTTTGTTGTTGCTGTTCAGTGGTTTCAGTCATATACAATCCCCCCATTTTATAGATGAAGAGACTGAGGAAGAGTCATTTGCCCAAGCTCACACAGCTAGTAAATATCTGAGTCTGAATTTAAACACAGGTCTTCCTAACTCTAGACCCAGAACTATCTACCATGCCACCTAACTACCCAGACAATCTATGTTACCTACACAATGGGCTGGATTCAATTAACTTATTGACAATTAGAACAAAATACAAAAGCAACATATTTTGGTGAGGGGGTATATATGTATGTACATATGTGTGTATATATATATATATATATATATATATATATACACATATATACACGTGCACACAGACATATTTATGTATATATACAAACTATATATATATACACATGTACTCAGACATGCACACATATATTTATATATACATATATACAAACCATATATATATATATATATGCATGCACACAGACATATATATACATATATATATATATATATATATATATATACACACAAACTATATTATAGATACATATATATTTGTATATAAAACTGTTGTGTAAACCATAATGCTCAGGGCAATGGGGAGACTAAAAGTGAGTCTCCAGTCTCCCTTTTCCATTTGCTTTGCAACCTGAATGCTTTTAATCTCATTTTGGAAGTTCTATTATCATTTTTAAATGCTGTCCATTAGTTTTCAGCCAGCGTGTGGTTTCTGTACTGAAAATAATAAAACTCTCATGAATCGTGCACGGGAATATAAGAAGGAGGAGGAAATAAACCAGTGACCAATTAAAAAGGTTGTGATCCTGTGTGTGAGACCTTTTAAGAGCCCTGCAAGACCTTCCATTTTAAAGAACCCCTTGTGCACTTTTTAAAAGGCTACAAACTGCTTATCTGTGGATGAAAGGAGGGACTAGGAACGACTGACACAATTTCCTTTCAATTAATGGCAAATAAACCCTTGCTCCTTCTGAGCAACACATTCAATTATGCAGTTTTCACCCTTTTGAAAATTCATGCCCAACCAGCAAACAGGAAAGAAGGAGGGAAGGCACTGAGAGCTCCACATTTAATTCTGCAGAAATCAGAGGTTTGGAGAGAATTGGAAGACCATTTGTACCCTGAATGATCCTAGTATATATCTTACTGAAAATTTAATGTCAGTAATCAACAGTGAAATATTAAATTATGACTGGGGGCTAAAAGGGGTCTCTATATCCATTTCGTACCTTTGAGAAGCCCATTTATATTACTATTTTTCATATTCCTTACAAAAAATTAGAGAAATGGATTATAAATAAAAATCAAAACTACCTTTCACAAGAAGCATTGCTCAGAGTGGCAGAATCAGGCTGATTTTGCTTGACCTATGGAGGCCAGGCCCATTCATCTTCATTAGGAATACAAACACTGATAATGAGATATCCCCACAGTGAGGTTGGAACTGAGTAAATCTCATTCAAGATGTAATTTGAATTTAATGTCTTGTCCATGAAATGAACAAAGCATCATAAAAAAAGTTTAATGATATGCAGTTTATCAAGGAAACACACCCAGTGCCAAAAAACAAAACTGTTTAATCCAAACAGGAGCTTTGCCATATTTATGAGAACACATTGGCAGAAGAGCTGAGCTCATCATTCTTTTTTCAGGTGAAATCACAGCATGGACTTTCCCTGAACTCTCTGAGTCACTTATGATTATATTTTCTCTCTCTCTCTCTCTCTCTCTCTCTCTCTCTCTCTCTCTCTCTCTCTGTCTCTCAAAACATGTCCATACTTGATATATCATATAGAAAGACTCAAAAAAGAAAAAAAAAAATGAAACAGTGAAAAATAGCATGCTTTGGTTTTTCTGGAGGTGAATAGTATTCTTTATCATTTGTCCACTGGGTTTTCTTGTGCTATTGCATTGTTAAGATTATTCAAGTCATTCAGTTTTTTCATTGAACAATATTGTTGTTAATATATACAAAGTTCTCTTGTTTCTGTTCACTTCACTTTGCATCAGTTCATATAAATTTTTCCATGTTTTTCTGAATTCACCCTGCTTGTCATTTCTTAGAGTGCAATAATATTCCACAGCAATCATATAGCACAACTTGTTTAGTCAATCCCCAATGGATGGGCATTCCTGAGATGGCTGTTTCTCAGCCCCAAAAAAAGAGCTGTGATATTTTCGTACAAATAGCTCCTTTCCCCTTATTTAGATCTTAAGGTTATAGACCTAGCAGTGATATTTCTGGATCAAAAGTTAAAAAACAGTTTTATAGCCCTTTGAGCATAGTTCAAAATTCCTCTCCATAATGGTTAAATCGGTTCACAACTCCATGGTAACATATCAAAAAAAGCAATTTTAGTACCTTCAAGATATTTAGTACATCCATGAATATCTCTTAAGGATCTTCTTAGTTATTCTTTCTAGTTACATTCTTAAATCCATAAATCCTAGTTTCTTCTTTCCTGTTTACTTACACTGCACTTTTCCCCCCACTCTTTTTAAGTCTATGATAGAAGCTTCCTTTTAGCCCTTAATTCCTTTGTCTTTTGATGAAAATACATCAGTTTACCTCAGAAATATTAACAGTGCAAAATCATGGATTATCTTTTGTGACTGCTAACTGATAGAGGAAAAATAAGCTGTTGGGAACTTAACTGTCTTGGTGATTTTACACATGCACAATACTGAATTTGCAGAAGCTGTTCGATGAAAAAGTAAAGATTTTTTACCACAAATATAGATATGTGATTATAGCTCCTCCCTCAGAAAAAATTAAAATACTGATAACAAATGTTTTCAATATCAGAAGCAAAACATATAAGTTCAGGAAAGCTAGGATTCTTCTGGCTGTTTCATTTCCTGACTATGCAGTGGAGTGCCCCTTTACAGTCTAAGAGAGACTCATAGCTTCTCACACCTCTCCTTCCCCTCCCCACATTTCCACTTTTTAGGCAGTAATCCTTCTATTTAAAGGTGAGATAATCAGTTTTTGTTCCATTGACTTGGATCAAAGACAATCTCTAGGCTAAAAACAAAGGAGACTCTACACTAGGGGGATTCAGATTCTTCCCTTTCGAGCAAAGAAAAAAGGACTGTTTTTTTTTTTTTATTCCTTTTCCAGGACTGGAAATTCTCATGCCCTGGAAACACCAGTGGTAGAACTTCAAGTGTTTCTCAAAGACAAACATCCCTATTATTAAGGGGACAGGACTTTGGCAGTCATATGCAAACGGTGCCAGAGAATTTGGCCCAAGCTGCCATCCTGCCTGGTAGAGGGAGAGAAAGCAGTCCCTTTGTTCACCCAGCCCCAGTGAGGGGGAGTTTGCAACCTAGCCAGGAAGCTTTCTTTCAGCCCCTGGTCAGTCACCACCCTAGGCTTCAAAGCCTTCTTTCTCAATTTAGTACTTTCCTAATTGTCTGATCTGACAAGCTCCACTGAAACAACTCCCATCATGCACAACAGAGAAAATCCAGAGCAATGGATGGTTCTACCATTACTCAGATCTTTTGTACCTACCACTGATAGAGAGGAGGTGAGGAAATTGTTGCTTCGTCTTGAACTAGAAGCTTTTGTAAAAGGGCTCATAAGAACTAACAAACATACTCAGCAAGGAGTTTAGTGCTTGGATTAAAAAAAAAAAAACCAAATCTAAAGTTAAAACTCAATTTAGGTATACGCTTAAAAGACAAAGCATTCTGTCCTCATTCTAGGGCCAGGCATTCCTCCTGTCATTGAAAAAGAAAATACACCCAAAATGGGTTTTAGAATATTCCAACATGAAGAGGCCTTGAGATCAGCTCATCTGGTTCTCTTTTTATCTCCTTTTAATCCTTTAATGAAGTGATTCTGAGGGTCCAGTGGGGTGGCCAGAAGTCAGCTTGCATGATCATACTAATAATTTCAGGCTTTTTCTGATTCAACTTTTGTAGAAATGTTGTTTTTTTTTTCCCTCGAAAAGGCCTTAGTCATTTAATGGACACCTAGTCTAAGCATTTTCTCTGAACTCTCAAAAAGAGTAGCTCTCTTGCAAGAAATAACAGACTGAAGGAGAGGAGTAGAGGCTGGTACTTGCTTCAAGAAAGGAGCATGTAGATAGCTCATAAATGGTGTTCCACAAATCCTTTCAATGCTGATTGCCACTTAAGGGTTTCAATTTTCTAAACTGGTCTTTGCCACCAAGGTCTTCTGATGACAGGTGAAACCTGACACTGCTGATTACAACCCTTTTGCCAAATTCCTCTAAAGTTCACTGATTATGGCCGAGAAGCTTTTCTCAACAACTCCCACCTCCCCGAAATAAATCTATTTCTAACTACCCAGAAATATTTCTGAACTTCTGGTCTCTGCTCAGTGTTTTCTTCTTTTAATTTTTCATTTAAAAATAAAACAGACTGCCTCTTTCCATGTAAATTCTTGAGGTTTTTTTCTGATTTATTTCTTGACTTCTTATAGGCTGAAAATAAAACTATAAAATCCCTCTCTTACAATCTGCTGAGTCCCACTAATCAAATTACTTATTTGTCCCCCTCACTGCCAACCCCTCTTAAAAAAAAAAAAAAGAAATCACTCCTCTGACTTAAAGGTAATATTTCTCTAAAAGATTATAGAGTGAATCCTATTTTCCCCTAGAAATAAAGGCACTTGGTGAAGTTTCACTTCATATAAATTAACACCATTATGAGTTAAGATATTTTATTATTTTTTTGGCATTTGCAAGACAATGGGGTTGTTACTTGCCCAAGATCACAACACCCAGTTAATTATTAAGTGTCCGAGGTCATATTTGAACACAGGTTCTCCTGATTACAGGGCCAATACTCTATCCATTACACTATCTAGCTGCCCCTAGATATTTTATTCTTTAAAACATAGACAATGTATCTGTATGATTTACAGTGTAAAGTTTGTGAAAGGGAATATAAATCAATTAAATGGGGTAATTACAATAACAAGTAACATAAAATCTCATTTCATATAATTACATTGCCCCATAGTTTTTATTTTATATCTTCTTTTATTTTTTCCTTTACTTTTACAAAATCAATTAGAAAATGTCGGAACATCTTTAACAGGGTCATAGAATCCTTAAATGCTCTTTTGGGGAGCTTTAGACAGGTTTCTCTGTTCTCTGAGAGAATATTAGAGAGATTTTCTTAGGATGGTGATATATTTTTGAGAAATTAATTGAAGAATTTGTGTGTATGTGTTTGTGTAGGTGTCTTCTTTTCCTCATTGTTGAATTCCTCAAATTTTAAATATCAAATTATTGGTTTTTATGCTCCATGGGAGACTAGAAATCCATTTCCTTCAAATTGGCTAGTCATGTGTTCATTTATATATTGTCTGCTATGTTGTAAGTGGTAAATAGATAATAGAAACCTTAATATATATATATATATATATATATATATATTAGTTATAAATTGCTCTAGGACAAAAAAGGCAATATGGTATAAAAGTTATAACACTAAACCTGAGTTCAAGTCTCAGCTCTGGACACTTGTATATCATGGCATCACCTCACTGATGTCATGGTCCTATTAAAGAATGAAAGACAAAGGTGCAGCTAGGTGGCACAGTGGATAGAGGATTGGCCCTGGAGTCAGGAAGACCTGAGTTCAAATCCAGCCTCAGATACTTAATAATTGCCTAGCTGTGTGACCTTAAGCAAGTCATTCAACCCCATTGTCTTAAATAAAATTTAAAAACATCATTGAAGGACAAAAGGGCAGCAGCTAGGTGGCAAAGGGGATTAGAGTACCAGCCCGAGAGTCAGGAGAACCTAAGTTCAAATACAGTCTCAGACACTTAATTACCTAGCTGGGTGACTTTGGGCAAGTCACTTAACCCCATTGCCATATGTACTTTTGGTTGGTTTTTTTAAAGAATAAAGGATAAGCAGTATATAACTACAACTTCAACCTTATCCTACAACCTCAAATGAAATGTTGCAGGGACAAGATGAGTAGGAAAAATTTTACTACAGCAGGCGTGATTGGGTAATCCAAATGATTCTTAGACAAGTATAAGCATTTGGGAGACCTAAAAGGAATGGAATTATGTAAAAGCTGCTGTCAAAGAGCCTGAAAAAAACCTGGAAAGTATGACTGAATCACTAGGTTGTCCTCTGGTGCTGAGAGTTCTCAGCCCATTCTATTTATTACATGTTGAAGTAAAGATTTGAATGACAAGGAAATTCTTGACCATGCTGTTGTTACATTTAAAATGGGGTATTTGTTTCCATTCAGTCACCTTTCCTGTTCTCTTACCTATAGTAGGATTTCATCCAATTAAGCATATTATATGTGACCTAAATATAAGCTTTTAAAAAAATTATAATAATCAACTTTATTCTTTCTCATGTGCTATAATTAATATATGAGCTACATAGGATCTTTGGGTCCATAAAGTTATATTTTCAAAGTCATAATTTTATCACTTGAAATAACAATATGGGAACAAATGAATCTTTGAGCCAATATCTTATGAATTGAGTCTGGAACTGAAGTTGTTACTATTTTTATACTTATGTCTAGCTTAATCATATAAGTCTTAGGGGAAAAATAAACCTCAAGAGTGTCCAAGGTTATTTCATAAAGTTTAAAAAATAAAATATTAATTGGGAGAATGAAATAAAACTATATTTAATCATTTTAATTCATTATTATAGAAACCATGGGTGATGGTTTGTTTGCTGAATATAGAAGAAATGTTCATATCTATTGGCCTGTATGTGCTTCTAAAGGACATACCAATTGTTGATGACCTAGTTAAGACTGCTGCATTATAGTAAATTTTAAATTACTTAAGGTCAACAGAGTTAAGAGGTTCCCAAATGAAAGCCATATTACTGAAATCCTCTTCAATTAGAATGATAGGTAAATGACAAAAACTCTTTTTAATATGTGTTGGTTTCCTACAAAGCCTTTTTTTATATTACATGTAATTTTTAGGATTTTTTAAAATACTTTTTTAAAAAGGACTTGTATTTGGCTTGATCACTAAATATGAACCTAAGGGTATTAACTTTAATTTTTTTTCATCATCATCATTTCATTCATAGGTGGATTTGGTTCTCAATGTACTGGGAGGTTTCAGGTCAACAAGAACACAGAGGCAATGAGTGGCACAATGGCTAAAGCATTGGACATGGAGTCAGTATATGCTCAGTTCAATTTATAATTTCAGACACTTACTATGATTTGGTATCAAATACTAGGTATGTGACCCTGAGAAAGTAATATTTAATCTGAATTTCTGTCAGCTGTCTCAACTATAAAATGAGAGTAATTAGAGCACTTATCTCACAGGAAGACCTAATAAAATAAAAAGGAGTTCCCATACAAATGCATATTCTCTTAAGAGAGTCCATTTTTTATTTCCTTTACAATATTCAGATGGAGTGAATCTCTGGAAGAATAGAGTTAATTTTGAAAGAGAAGAGTTCAAAATTAGCCTAGATCAACTGTAGTCGTGAAATGCTTTAACATGAAGATGGCATCTAGACCAACAGAGTCAAGATGGTGAAGGAGAGGCAGAAGTCATCTGAACTCAGCCATTTTTCCCTCCAAGCAACTAAAATAATGCTTTAAATTGAATTTTGGAGCAGTAGGGTCATCAAGAGGTTGTGGTGAGGCAATTTTACAGCCTGGAAAGACTTGCATGAACTGCTGCTGAGCAAGATGAGCACAACCAGAATAACATTGTATACCCTAAAAGAAACATGGGGGTGATGATCAACCTGAATGGATTTGCTCATTCCATAAGTGCAACTATCAAGGATAATTTTAGGATGTCTGTGACAGAGAATGCCATCTGTATCTAGAAAAAGATCTATGGAGTTAAAACAAATACCTTCATTTTTTTAAAAGTTGCCTCATGTACTACATAATTTTCTATCTCTAATATTTTACTTTTTTCCTCAAGGATATGATTTTTCTCTTAAAACATTCAATTTTGATCAGTGTATAGCATGGAAACAATGTAAAGATTATGAGACTATCTTTTGGGGGGGGTACAGGGAAGGGAGGGAGGGGCTAAATTAGAAAATTCAAAACCTTACCAAAAAATGATAGTAACTACTATTGTATATAATTGGAAAACAAATAAAATATTTATATAAAAAGATAGATACTATCTAAGATTTTTTTTATTTTCAAGCAGTCCAGTTATTATTAAATGATCTCTCATGAACTATTCTCTAGGTCAATTGTTTTTCTAATGAAATATGTAATATTTTCTTCTATTTTTCTTTCTCTTTGGGGGGTATTTTTTTGTTTCTTGATTCCTTGCGAATTCATCAGCTTCCTTTAGCTCCACTCTACATTTGAAGGAGTCGTTTTCTTCAGAGAGCTTTTTTAAATTTTCTTTTCCATGTGGCCAATTCTGCATTTTAAGACATTCTTCTCATTATCTTTTTGGATTGCTTTTTTCATTTGACCTAAACTAGTTTTTAAATGTATTGTTTTCTTCAGCATTTTTTTTTTATCTCCTTGAGTAAGTGTTTGACTTGGTCTTCATGATTTTCCTGAATCTCTCTCATTTATCTTTCCAATTTTTCCTTATCTCTCTTACTTGATTTTCTAATCTATTTTTTAGAGCTCTGCCATAATTTGACCCCAACTCGTATTTTTCTTGGATGCTTTGAGTACAGAAGCTTGGATCTTCTCATCTTCTGAGTGTGTGTTTTTGTTTTGATCCTCCATGGGACAAAAGTAATTGTCTATGATCAGATTCCTTTTTTTCTTTTTACTCATTTCCCCAGCCTGTGCCCTGGTTTGGGAGTGCTCCCTGAGCTTTTGAGTATCATTGGATCACCCCCACAAGGATCTCAGTTCCTTGAAGGTCTTATGAAAGGCTCCAACTGTGCTCCTAGTCTATGGATGATCACAATCATACCCTTCTGCCTTGGAAATGGGAGCAGGATCCCTTCTCCACCCTGGCAGTATGGGGGCCCAGACTGTGACCAGGGTCTGAATATGGACAAAGCACAAGAGTTCTGTCCTAGGGACAGAGGAGAGACCTTGACAGTCTCCCCACAACCCTTACCTTCTGTGGCCTGAGCACTCTGGCAGCAACTTCTGGGCACCTCCCTGCTGGGAGGCTCTGAAGGTCTGTTTGTTTCCTAGGATCTGGGGTGTGCTGAGGGGCCTGGGTGTGCTGAGGCCACACTGGCTCCCCACTCATTCTGGCAGAGGTTTCCCTGCTGATTTTCCAAGTTGTGCTTGGTGGTCCTTGGGTTGCCAGGTCAAGAAACTGTTTTCCCAATTTACTACATTTCTTTTGATCTTGGTTACAGTGGTTTTGTTTGTGCAAAAGATTTTTAATTTAATGTAATCAAAATTATCTCGTTTGTTTTTAATAGTATTCTCCATCTCTTCCATAGTCATAAACTGCTCCCCTTTTCATCATTCCGATAGGTAAATTATTACTTGATTTCCTTTATAGCTTATCATATTATCTTTTATGCCTAAACCCTGAATTCATTTTAATCTGATCTTGGCATAGACTGAGATGTTGGTCTAATCCAAGTTTCTGCCAAACTAACTTCCAGTTTTCCCAACAGTTTTTACTAAGGAGAGAGTTCTTATCCCAGACACTGAACTCTGGATTTATCACACAGCATATTACTATAATCATTTCCTGATGTCTCTTTTGCATCTAGTCTATTCCACTGATCCATTATTCTATTTCTTAGTCAGTACAAGACAGTTTTGATGACTGATGCTTTATAATATAATTTTAGATCTGGTAAGTCAAAGTCACCTTCTTATGCACTTTTTTTCATTAAATCCCTTGATATTCTTGACTTTTTTCTCCAAATAAATTTAGTTATAGTTTTTTTTTCTAGTTCATTCAAATAATTATTTAGAAGTTTGATAGATAAGGGAATAAAGAAGGAGTATAATTTAGATAGAATTGTAATTTTTTTACTATATTAGCTTGGTCTATTCATGAGCAGTTGATATTATTTTATTTCTGTGAAAAGTATTTTACAGTTGCTTTCATATAGTTTCTGAATCTGCCTTGGCAGTTAGACTCCCAAATATTTTATATTGTCTGAAGTGACTTTAAATGGAATTTCTCTTTCTAATTCTTGCTGCATTATCTTACTAGTAATATGTAGAATTACTGAGGATTTATGTGGGTTTATTTTATATCCTGTGACTTTGCTAGAGTTGCTAATTGTTTCTAGTACTATTTTAGATCACTTTTTAGCATTCACTAGGTATACCATCATGTCATCTGCAAAGAGTGAGAGTTCTGTTTCTTCCTTTCTGATTCTAATTCCTTCAATTTCTTTTTATTCTCTTATTTCTAAAACTAACATTTCTAATACAATATTGAATAGTAGTGGTGATAACAGAAGAATCCATTTATTCCTATTCTCTCTAGTGTTTTTAGTAGGAATGGGAGTTATATTTTGTCAAAGGCTATTCCATCATCTATTGAGATAATCATATGATTTCTGTTAGGTTTGTTATTGATATAGTCTATTACACTATTAGTTTTCCTCATATTGAACCAACCCTGCATTCCTGGGATAAATCCTGCTTGATGAATTATCTTAGTGATAACTTGTTGTAATCGTTTTGCTAAGATTTTCATTAGAATTTTTGCACCCATATTCATTAGGAAAATTAGTCTATAATTTTCTTTCTCTATTTTGACTCCTCCAGGAGCTAGGAGGAGCTCTGTCTTCATATATTTATCAAAACAGTTTATAGAGAATTGGAACCAATTGTTCCTTAAATGTTTGCTAGAATTCAATTCTGAACCCATCTGGCCCTAGAGATTTATTCTTAGGAAGTTCAATGATTACTTGCTAAATTTTTTTCTGAGATATGTTTATTTAGGTATTCCATTTCCTCTTCATTTAACCTGGGTAATTTATATTTTTGTAAATATTCATCCATTTCACTTAGATTATCAAATTTATTGGTATACAGTTGGGCAAAATAGCTCTGAATGCTTACTTTAATTTCCTCCTCATTGTGGTGAGTTCACCTGTTTTTCATTTAAGATACTAGTAATTTGGTTTTCTTCTTTCTTGTTTTTAATCAAATTAATTAAAGATTTATCAATTTGGTTGTTTTTTCATAAAACCAATTCTTGGTTTTATTTATTATTGAATAGTTTTCTTTATTTCAATTTTATTAATTTCTCCTTCAATTTAAGAATTTCTAATTTGGTATTTAAATGGGGGGGTTAATTTGTTCTTTCTCTAATTTTTTAGTTGCATATTTAGTTCATTGATTTCCAATTTCTCTATTTTTTATTATTAAGGATTTATTTTGTTAAGGTAATTTACATGTTAAGAGGGAGGAATAAAATCTTAACCCAAAAGGCTAACTTTAATATTTTCTCCCTAAACTCACAGAGATAAATTTACTTTCTTTTGACTTTTTATATATTTTATATTTATTTGTATGTGCACATGGTTCCCTAATAGAATGTAAGACTCTTAAGCAAAAACTGTTTTCCTTTTTATCTATTAATTCCAATTTAGAACATAATTCCTGACACAAAGAAGATATTAATGAATGTGGTTAATTAATTTAGAAACTAATTATATGAAAAACACTTTTTAAACTTTAAAGGACCTAAAGGAAGCTACTCCATGAAAAATAAAGAAGAGCCTAAATTTAGAAGTACTAGACTTAAATTCAGCCTCAGATTTTTACTACCAACATACTCTTAGGCATAAATCTGTTGATTAAAGGTAAAAAATGTGTGCTTCAATCTGTACTCAGACACTTTCAGTTATTTCTCTGGAGATGGACAGCTTTCTTCATCATAAGTCCTACACAATTATCTTGGGTACAATATTGCTCAGAAAAGTCATTCACAGGTGATCATCCTACAATATTGCAGTTGCTTTGTACACAGTATAATTCACTTTGCATCAGCTCATGTAAGTCTTTTGATTTTATCTCAGAGCATCATACTCATCATTTCTTTTTTTAATATCTGACTTCCTTTTATAACATTCTGAGTCCTCCCTTCAATATCTGTATTGACTCTATGACATCACATTGCATTTCTTTTTTTTTTTGTTCTTGTTTTTTTAAGAAATATTTTATTTATTTTGTTTTACAATTTTCCCCTAATCTTGCTTCACTCCCCCCAATCCCACAGAAGGCAGTCTGTTAGTCTTAGCATTGTTTCGATGGTATACATTGATCTAAGTTGAATGTGATGAGAGAGAAATCATATCCTTAAGGGAAAAAAATAAAGTATAAGATATAGCAAAATTACATAATAAGATGCTTTCCCCCCCCCCCCATGTTAAAGGTAACAGTCTTTGGTCTTTGTTCAAACTCCACAGTTCTTCCTCTGGATACAGATGGTCTCTATCACAAATAGATCAAAATTGTTAGTGATTGTTGCACTGATGGAATGAGAAAGTCCATCAAGTTTGATCATCACCCCCATGTTGCTGTTAGGGTGTATAATGTTTTTTCTGGTTTTGCTCATCTCGGTCAGCATCAGTTCATGTAAATCCTTCTAGGCTTCCCTGAATTCCCATCCCTCCTGGTTTCTAATAGAACAATAGTGTTCCATGATATACACATATGACAGTTTGTTAAGCCATTCCCCAATTGAAGGACATTTACTTAATTTCCAATTCTTTGCCACCACAAACAGAGCTACTATGAATATTTTTGGACAAGTGGTTTTTTTTACCCTTTTTCATAATCTCTTCATGGTATAGACCCAGTAATGGTATTGCTGGATCAAAGGGTATGCACATTTTCCAGACTGCTCTCCAGAACCTCTTTCTCTATTTTATTCATTTTATCCTAAAATTTGTTGTTTGATCCATTCATTCTTTAAAATGAGGCTATTTAGTTTCCAATTAATTTTAAGTCTTTCTCTCGTTTACTGCATGTGATTTTTATTTCATTATGATCTGAGAAGGAAGTATTCACTATTTCAGTCTTGCTGCATTTGATTATAAGTTTTTTATGCCGTAGTATATGGTCAGTTTTTGTGTAATGCCATGTACTGTAGGAAAAAATATATTTCTTTCTATTCCCATTCAGTTTTCTCCAAAGTTCTATCATGTCTAGGTTTTCTAATTACCTCCTTAACTTCCTTTTTCATTTTATGGTAGATTCATCTAGTTCTGAGAGAGGATGATTGAGGTCTCCCACCAGTAGTTCAGTAGTTTTGATATATATATGTATATATATATATATATATATATATATATATATATATATATATATATATTCCTGTAACACATTCAGCTTCTCAGCTTCTCCTCCAAGAATTTGGATGCTCTAACACTTAGTTTATGCATATTTATTATTGACATTGCTTCATTGCCTAGGGTACCTTTTAGGAGGATATAGTTTCCTTCCTTTTATCTTTTAACAAGATCTAATTTTACAGCTGCTTTGTCTGAGATAAGAATTGCTACCCTTGCCTTTTTCACTTCAACTGAAGCAAAATATATTCTGGCCAAATTTTTACATTTACTCTCTAGTCTGTCTCTCTCTCTCTCTCTCTCTCTCTCTCTCTCTCTCTTTCAAATGACTTTCTTTTAAGCACCACATTGTAGGATTCTGGTTTTTAATCTACTCTATTATTCACTTCTGTTTTATTGGAGAACTCATCCCATTCACATTCAAAGTTATAATTACTAATTCTTTATTGCCCTCCATGCTATCTTCCCTCTGTTTGTATTTTCCCCTTTTTTCACTTTTCACTATATTACCCACAATTTTGCTTCAGAATACTACCTTCTTCAGTGTGTTTGACCCCTTATATCCAAAACCCCTTCTTTCCCCTTTCCCTTTGCCCCTTCTTCCTTCTATTTCTTCTGTTAGTTCCTCTTTCCCCCTTCCTCCTTTCCCCTTTTTAACACTTGGGAGGTAAGATAAATTTCTTAACTTAACTGAGTGTTTGTATGTTAATCCTTCTTTGAGTCAAAACTTATGAGAGAAAGATTCAGGCAGTTCTCACCACCTCCATTCTTCCCCTCTATTGCAATAGGTCCTTTAATACCTCTTCATGTAATGTGATCTACCCCCATTCAATCTCTTCCTCTTGTCTTTTTACTATATCCCCCTTTAAGGATATATTGTTTTTAAATCCTTCTATCAGAGTCACAGATAAGTCATGAGTATCCATTACTGCTGAATGAGTGTATTTTCTCTAACAGAGTTACAGTTTTCAAGAGTTAAGAGAATCTTTCTTCCAGGTGGGGATATAGCCAGGTTCGTCTTATTGGATAACAGTTCTTTTTCTTTTCTCTTTCTTACTTTTTCATGTATCTCTTAAGCCTCCTGTTTGTACTCCAAATTTTCTATTTAGCTCAGGAAAAGTTGGAAGCCTCCTATTTCTTTAAATGTCAATCTTTTCTCCTTGAAGAGAAGACTCAGTTTTACTGGATAGTGAATTCTTGACTGCATCCCAAGCTCCCTTGCTCTTTGAAATATCATATTCCAGGCCCTTCAATCCATTAATGTTGATACAGCCAGGTCCTTTGTAATCCTTACTGTGGCTCCTTGGTATCTAATTTGTTTCTTTCTGGCTGCTTTTAGGATTTTCTGTTTTATCTGTTAATTCTGGATTTTGACGAAAATATTCCTTTGTGTTTTCATTTTGGGATCCCTTTTAGGAGAGGATAAATTTATTCTTTTAATAACTATTTTTGCCCTCTGGTTCCATGATGTCAGGACAATTTTTCTTCACTAGTCCTGAAATATTTATCCAGGCTTTTGTTTTATCCTCCATATTTTCACGAAGTCCACTGATTCTTATGTTGTCTCTGTTGGATCTATTCTCTAGGTCAGTGCTTTTGCTGATGAGGTATTTTATGTTTTCTTACATTTTTTAAAGATTTCTTTTGTTTTTGTTTAACAGATTCTTGTCTGATGAAGTCATTCATTTCCACAGATTCCATTCATTTTTTAGAGAAGAATTTTCTTTATGTAGCTTTTGCAACTACTTTTCCAATTGGTCAATTCTATTTTTGAAGGAGTTTTCTATTTGCCCAATTGTGGTTTTGAGAAAATTGTTTTTTTTTTGCACTTGTCCAATTATATTTCCCATGGATTTTTTTCTTGTTGCAATGTGTTACTTTTCTCTTCTGTTATTATTTTATTTGATAGCCACCATAAAAAGCATGCAAGAGAAGTACTATTATTATCTCCTTTTATTTTTGAGGAAACAGCAGGCAATGTCTTGCCTGGGATGATTCAGCATTGGTTAAGAATGGATTTGAGCCTAAGTCTTCTTAATTCCAAATTTTATTTGACATATAGAAGAAAGCTTCTACCCTAAATAATCCTCCAGTAAAGATACAGGAAAAGCCTGAGATTGGAAAAATTCAGCTATACTTCTATCCAAAAGGGAGAAAGTAAAAGAAAAGTTTTAAAATACTTTCCTATTTTTTCTATTACTTCTCAAATAACTAGGTTAAAAATATAAGCCCTTATATTCATAAAAATTAGACAAAGTTATGCTTCATTTGTAGACCATGATTAAATCAGCAAATATCATATGGAAAGATAAATTAAATTACAATCATTAATTATGGGTAATTCTATTTGTATCTGATATCTATTCAGTCTTAGTAACATGGAGCATGCACCCATTCAACATGGACAATGGTTAATTTTCATGGCTAATTCATGTACTAGCATCTGGTTTCACACACACTCCACAACACCAGGCAAAAGTATATAATTACTTTGCTCCCTTTCATGTTTCTGAGGTTCCATTCCAGTTAAAATTTCTGTCCCCACACTTGATACTATAACTCTTGCCTCTATGCTTTTGCATTGACTATTCTCTATATAGGAATTTTTCTTTCCTCATTTTTCTGACTTTTGAAAGGCAATTTAAGGCCTAACTCAAGAACTACCTTCTATACAAAAACTTTTGTCATAGATACCACTACATTGTTATCAAGCTTACCTCACACATTACCTTGTAATGACTTTCTATACATTTTTCAAAGACTTATTTATAGACATTTGCCCTTATAAGTTCCTGTATGTCAAAGACTGCTTCAATTTTATCTTTCCATTCCTAGAAAAGTTAGCAAAATGATAATAAGCATATCCTAGTTTTGTAGCTATAGTACCTTTTGTTCTTGATAGACTACTATATTTTAAATTTGTATATATGTATTTTACATTATTATATTGCTACATATTATATAGAACATATAACATATTATATATATATTTATATTATAATATATACATAGATAGATGAAAGAAAGAAAGAAAGAAAGAAAGAAAGAAAGAAAGAAAGAAAGAAAGAAGGAAAGAAAGAAAGAAAGAAAGAAAGAAAGAAAGAAAGAAAGAAAGAAAGAAAGAAAGAAAGAAAGGAAGTAAGGAAGGAAGATAATTTAATTTGGGTTAGAGAGGCACCCATCACTCTAAATCAAGAATCTTCAAATACACACAAATGAATATAAAATAACAAATATTTCAGAGTTTCAAAATTCAACAGATTTCAAAATTTTCATTGATTCTGCAAAATATTAATTGTTTAAAAGGAATTGAATTAGCCCTGACTGTGTAAGCATACCTTCCTATTAGCCCTGATTTCGTTAACATACTTTCCTATTTTTCTATTACTGCTCAAATAAGTAAGGTTAAAAAATATAAGTATCAAAAAAATAGATAAAGTCATTCTTCATTTGTAGATCATGATTAAATCAACAAACATCATATGGAAATCTATATTAGATTACAATGGTTAATTATGCATAATTTTATGTGTATCTGATATCTATTCAGTCTTATTTAAATGGAATATGCACTTGTTCAACTTGGGCAATGGTTAAATATCATGGCTAATTCATGATCCTCAGAAATATCTTGTGATGAAGAAATGATTTAATCAATCAACAACCCATTTACTAACTACCTAACTTTGCTCCTGCCATGATTTAATTTTATAATAGATTTGTAGTCAGAAGACTGGGATTTATAGCTCTTCCAACTCCATTTGCTCTTCCAATTAATATCTGTGTGACCTGGGCTAGACTAGTGGATCTTGAAGATTCTGTTTCAGAAGTTTCAAGATGTTGAAATATTGTAACATTCTACAAAAGATACAAAAAGAAGCCAGAAATCAATGAGAAAAGAATATATATGGTATAGTAGGTACAAAAAGCATGCTAGGAAATTTGATATGGTTAGTAATATTTTGGATCATAATTATAAAAATTCATTAAGAAGAAATGTGACAAAGTATTAAAATTAACATTGGCAATGTTACACAGAAACCTATCTGATTTATTGACAGATATAATTTCATACTTGTGTTTTAATATGAGGAGTTTTGGAAAAATATAATTAAATTCATGGAAGCTGATGAAATTATTAAGGGAAAGAATAGAAAGAAAGAAGAGGGCTTTAGGGGATACCCATACTTAAAGAGCAGGTTGAGAATCTTAATCCAACAAAGAAGATGGAAAAGAAGCAGTAGCATCAGAAGCAGCACTAGTAGTAGTATTGGTGGTAGTATTAGTAGTCATACCAGTAGTAAAGTAGTAATAGTAGTAGTAGTAGTAGCGGTAATAGCAGTAGTAATAGTAGTAGTAGTAGTAGTAGTGGTGGTAAAAGTAGTTAGTAGTAGTAATAGTAGTCAATAGTACTAAATAGATAAGAGAATGATCAAGATTAATCAATATCAGAGAAACCAAGGGAGAAAAAAAGAGTCTAGGAGGAGAGAATGGTGACAGTTTCAAATGTTACAGAAAGGAGGTATAAAAGTTTGTCAGAATCTAGGGGCAACTAGGTGGTGCAGTGGATAGAGTACCTGCCCTGAAGTCAGGAGGAGCTGAGTTCAAATCTAACCTCAGACACTTAATAATTACCTATCTGTGTGGCCTTGGGCAAGTCCCTTAACCCCATTGCCTTGCAAAAAAATTGTCACCCTATTTCCTAGTTTGACTGAGAACACTTTGTCATGTCAACTAATATGAATCTAAGAGATCTATTCAAAGAAACAATGTTGAATATTAAAAATAATATCACCAAATTTAATACCAAAATTCCTATTGATAGCCATTTTCCTTATGACAGTCCTTAAATTTTTGCAGGAAGTTATATCCAGGTCCTTATTAGTGAGAATTATCAATACCATGAAATGATTGTATCTATTCAAATTCACATTTGAATGTGTAAAATATGATAATATATACCAGTCTAATTGAAATACTCAGTAATAAATCCAAATAATGGGTAGACTTCAAGAAATTCATTATTTATACTAATCAGGACCAATATGTACATGAAATATATGGGGAAATTGTAAACTTTAGTTTTATTACTTTACTTTTTTATCTCAGGTTTATTTGCTTCTCCATAAACAGTATTTGCAATCTTTGTATTTATGAGTACACAAAAAATTTCACTTTCACAATTCTGCTTACAAAACTGTACCTTTTTCACCTTGTATGCCCACCTAATATTGAGCAAACAAAAATGTCTGGCAAATAAGCGCAAGTATGAGGAGGCAAACATAAACATAAGGGCATTTTGTCAAACAAATTTCAATTCAGAATCACATTTAGAATCTAAATCAGCTGTAATATAGTTAATTATAAAATTATGCTTTTAAGCATCATATTAATTAACATAGACTTATTACTTTTGTACCACCACAACCTTGTACTAATTTGATGCAGAAACAAAGAGCAAAATATCATGTATATATATCTAACTGCTACATTCAGTTTATCCCAGGATATGATGTAAGAAATTGGGTGCAAGCAACTAGCTTTATATTAAAATAACAATAAGGGAATTATAAATAATAGACGTAAAAAGCAACCATCTGTAATTAATTCTGTCTGCTATAATCAGAAAACAGAGTTTTAAAAGGAATATTCCCTATGAAAATAAAAACTTAACTTTTCTTAATCATACCTTGGGATATAAGTGATGGTTTAGGCTAACTTAAGAGGAGGTTTTTAATTAAAATTATACATTTTAATTATCGAGAAGTGAAATATTGCCATGCTTAAGACCTAGGATTTCCCTGAAAAGGTCTATCTCTAGCAAACATAATCATAATATTAAAAAAAAAACCTTACACTAGGCTCTTTATATAATTTATACCATACTTTTCAAGTCAGTGTTATTTTCCCAATCCTGTGGTTATGTTAACCATTAACAATTACATTTGCTTGGAATAGATTATTAGAGAGAGACCTTACCACGTTGTTGAAGCATGAAACATCCAAATTGAAAGCACAGTAAAAACTAAATTAATCAGGCACAAAAACAAAGAATAAACTCAGTGTCTAATTAATGAAATAATAGAGTGACCAAAACTTTGATTTAGAAATTAAGTATGGAAAGAACTCCAAAGGCTTTGCTTCCATTGGAGAACAACCTCCTAATACATTTAGCAAGTAATCATGAGTATTGTTCTTAAATACTCATACTGATGGAAACTTTACCATACAACAAAACAATTTATTCTACCTTTAAGCCAGTTTAATATTTGGAAAATTCTTCCTTTTATGTTTCTGTTGAGTTAAAAATTGTTTCCTTGTATTTTTCATTCATTGGTGCTACTTTTCCTCCCCACTGCTTCAGATGAAATCAAGTGAAATAATTCTATTTCTCTTTGTGACACCTTCAAATATTTGAAGCAATTTATAATGATCCTTAGAGGCAGCTAAATGGTTCAGTGGATAGAGTGCTGGGCATGGAGCTAGGAAGACTGGGCAAGTTACTTAATCTTTGTTCTCCTTAATTTACTGGAGAAAGATACTCTACTATCTTTGCCAAGAAAATCTCATGGTTAGAATTGGTGTACAATAGTCCACAGAGACACCGAGTCAGACATAACTGAACAACTGAACACAATGAGTTCCAAAACATTTTTTTTCCTTTCTACGATAACCCTGATTCCTTATATGACATGACATCAGCGTAGTATAGCCATCATAATCATCTCAGAGAATTGGATTTTTAAAAAGAGGTTAGTTTATAAATAGTTTTACACATATATAAACAATTAGAGTTTGTTTATATAGCTTTATATGATATACAAAAATGTACTTTGATGGCTCACTGAACTTCACAATTTGGGGAACCTCTATCTCTGTCTTTGTCTCACTTTCTGTGTCTGTCTCTTTTTCTGTCTATCCCTGTCTCTCTCTCTCTCTCTCTCTCTCTCTCTCTCTCTCTCTCTCTCTCTCTCTGTGTGTGTGTGTGTGTTTCTCTGTCTCTTTGTCTGTCTCTCTCTGTCTCTCTCTGTCTCTGTCTCTCCCTCTATGTCTCTGTCTCTGTGTATAACACACACATAAACATATCAATGAAGGGTCTACTCAATATGCTCCTCTAGAGGTCTTGATGTGACACGGCTTGAAAAGGAGCACACATTTTTTTAAATCCTCAGTCTCACTACATGACCAACCAACCTCTCTTATTTAATCACTTATCTATTTTACAATATCTCTTATAGCACTTTTGGTGCACATTTCTGTGGTAGTAATATACTGTAGCTATTCATACCAATCATAATATTGCCCCATGTGTGACCTGTGGCTTTAATTCTTCAGAGACTGTGGAATTCCATGATTCATAGTCATTTACCATCAGTGGAAGAAAATTGCTGAAAAGATGGCCTTTGTGACAGGAAGAAGTTTGGGCTCACAAAAAAATACAGTAATTTCACAAATGCTATCTAGCCTGCTTTCTTCTTCCCACTCATTTTTAGGCAACTTAAAGAAAGCATGTGTGTGTGTGTGTGTGTGTGTGTGTGTGTGTGTGTGTGTGTGTGTGTTTGTATGTGTGTAGCTATCATCCACAAATGGACTACAGATATTCCATTAGAAATGTTTTCAAAAACTGTAGGAATAATGTCCCTGCCTTCAGAGAAATAATTAATGTTAAAGGCAGGAATAAAAATAAACAAAGGAATATATCACCTCTTGTTTACACTTCAAATTACTTTAAAATTTTCCTAACAGAATGTGCTATGATAATAGAACATTGATGATCATTAAGAAATTTAAAAGCAAAAAGGGATTTCACAAATATTTTGGAATTTTATAAATCTTTATTTCTCAGTCCCAGCTTAGCGAAGAATTTTTTTTTTAATAACCATCCTTACTTTAGGAAACTTCCTAATCTTTGCTTGACTATTTGACAAAATGAGAGATAGGACAGGTTTCTTTCTGACCATTGTACTTCACATCAGACTCTATAAGGGCATAAATGAGGGAAAATTTTCCCCAAGCCCAAGGTATATATTATACTCAAAATTAGAGGTCCTACTTTCCTGCTGAGCTATCTGAAGATAAATACCACAGATATATCTTTTCTTCCAAGAAGGATTCTGGTCATAGGACTCCAAATTCCATTTTGACTATCAGACAGCATTAGGAATTGAACTTCTACCCTGCCAGTCTACATACCATCATGTTCTGAACCATAGACTGACCGAGATGAAGGTCTCTTTGCTTACAACCAAAATTAGTCAACAAACTTTTTTTGCAGCGAATGTATGAGGCTATAAAGAAAAAAGAAATCAAAACTGGTCCCTGACTCAAGTCAGATTATCTTCTAAAGAAGGAGACAATACATCCATTTATAAGTATATCCAGATAAACACAAAGCTGATATAATAATATCAAAAGGTAAGAGATTAGTATCAAGGAGATCCAGAAAGACCTCTTATGGAAGGTGAGACTTAATGTATATCTTAAAGGAAGTGATGAAGCTCAAGTATAATGGATGCAGTGTAATGGCATATTGATGGGAAATGGATTTTTGAGGAATAATTGAATTGCATTTTAGAATGTATGAAGGAGAGTAACATGCAAAATGTTGAGAAAGGTAGCTTACAGCCAGATTTAAAGATCTATGAAGATTTTAGATGCCATACAGTAGAGTTGCTTTATGATCCTGGGGTTAATTAAGGAGCTCCTGGAGAGGGATGAATAGAAGTACAATTAGGAAAATCACTCTGACAGCTGAGTGGAAAATGGATTAAAATGAGCAGAAACCTGAGGCAGCAAAATTATTTAAATGGTTATTGCAATGGTCTAGGGAGAGGCAAAATAGATCTGAATTAAGGCTACTATAGAGATGTGAGTAGATAGAAGGAAATAGAGTGAGGATGCATAAGAGAATTCTTGTGTAGATAGAAAGACATTGATTAGTCCCTAATCCAGGCCTCCCTTTGTTTTTATTTTATGTCTAATTTTTCAATAGGAAAAATGACACAATGTGTGGTTTTCTAGCTAGCATGTGTGCAAATTCAACTATTCATTCAACTAGCTTGTCGTTTGTGACTTAAGAAGGGTGTCCCAGGGAGACTAGGAAAAGTTGGACTTTCACCTGGAGCCTAAAAGACGGATATTGAAAAGAAAAGGAGAAAGGTTACAGATGGAAAATAGATACTCACCCACCACCCACACTATAAATAGAGGAAAAGAGTGTAGAAAGTTTATATATCTCTATTTTTTATGAAGAGGCAAGAAAATTAACTTACTTCCAGAGTATAGCACATAATACACTTGGTCACTAGCCACTCATCTACAATAATGAGATTTCCAAAGAAGTAGAGGAAATGAAAATGACAGAATGAAAACTCTTTACCCTAAAGTCACATGGGAAGGGAAGAATAGAAGTAAGTCTTCTATTTCCTGTATTCATTTGACAAATGATGGCTCTAAGTAAGTCAAAAGGAAGAAAGCTTCTGTTGATCCCAACCTAAGGATCATTTCAGAAGGAATATTATCAGATTCTTTCAATTAAGAGTTTTGTAGCACTCCATCTGAAAAGAACATTGGAAATGGGAGCTGAAAATACCAACATGACTATCCAACTATGCAAATAACTGAGAGTAGGAAAAGACAGAAACTGCCCAGTAAAGAGTGAACCCAGGAGAAAGAGTTAATCCTTTCAGTCTGTATGTCCTGTAAAGAACCAGAGCATCTCAACAACAGAATGACTCATCGGGAATTTTATGAAGACCTTTTGGAGAGAAAAAGGGCATCAAGGTCCAGCAGTTCTTGAATTATAACTTGATTTGACCATGTATGTTTACAAATGGGTCTCATATACCATTGGATTATAAAATCATTCCCATTCTTGTAGTAATGGGGAAAATGCCTTACATTTACTATAATTCTTTCATCATTTGAGCAGATGTCCTCTCTAAAGAATGGTCTCTACTTGTTGAATATTAAGAAAGAAGCACACTGATGAGGTATTATAAGTGAGTATTTAAAATGATAATCATTCATAGTATTTCCATTAGAATCCTGGTAATAATAATAATCACTTCCTAATAATCACTTTATAAGTTGGTCAAGTAAGGTCCAAGAGGGACATAATATTCATTTTTACTTATTGATATGATGTAAGAATTCCTGAATTTTTTATTTACTTCCTACTCACATTTAATGTTTTTCTAGAACAAAGATAAAAAATTAAAAGTTGTGAGATGTTTATTCTGATGAGATATGATAGTAAAAATACCCAAGATGCCAAAGAACACAGAACTTGCAACCACTAACCTCAATAGAATTGGAAGAGGACAAATTAATGGTTAAGATAAAGAATTTTCTGTCAATTTTTGTTGGAATTCATCTATTCCATATGGACAATGATGTCTTTATGGAAAACAAAAATAAGAGTAGATATAGGTTTAGGTACATTTAGGCATAGATTTTTAGATGAATGCAATTCAGAAGGAAGCATGACATTGAGGGTGGTAAACCAGGTAGAGTTAAAAAGAACTTAATTCTGACCTATAATAGTTATATTGCATGGCAATTCACTTAACTTATTCCTGGCATTTCTCCAAGTCCCTAAGATGTAGAGTACTGCAAATGTATATTTATTTGCTATTTTTCTCATCTGGAGTAGTCTACACCAATGAAATCACACAACTATCCTTAGATGAGATAACTAGGTCCATAGATCAATAAATAGATACATAGATACATAGATAAAAATAAATACATAGTGATATTGGGAAAAAGAATAGAATTGTGTTTCTGATGGTGTCAGAATGTCCACGATGAGAAAATTTCATCTGCCAATGCAAATTGATACCTTCTCTGCAACCTAGGTCTTATAGTTGCTGAAAGCACTAAGAAATAAAATTAGTTACCCCAGGTCTCAAAGTCGATATATAAAAGAAATAGAACTTGATCCCACTGGGTCCTGTGGCCCCTTGTAACTTCCAAAATCACATAAAAATCTTTGCTTGAAATTTAATTTTTTTTAATTTTAAATTATCTTTAGCTTTGAAAATAAAATTTTATTTTGATGAAGTATAAAATTAAAATTTAACTTTCAATTTTAATTTTAATTTAAACCTTTTACAATTCTCTAAAACCTGGATCATTCCTAACTTTCTAGTTTTGTTTTACATCTTGTTCTCCTTCAGTCTTTCTATAAGCCAACTCTCTTAAACTCACCCCATCTTCTCTAAAGGTGTCCACATATTAAGTCATATTATCATATATTTAAATTACAGAAAATGAATTGTTTTCTTGATAATCCCTTTAAGTGATTGTTAAGGGAGGAATAAACTCCTTCCAAATCTGGGTGCTTGACATTTGAATTCAAATATAAAGCACAGTAGCCCTGCAAACATGATTATAATCACAAGTATTGTAGTTTTCATAAATAAAAAAATAAGCTCCTGTGTCCTGTATCTTTCATCATTATGATTTCATCATTATCTTTCATCATTTTCAATAGCAATTTATGATAGAAATTTTATTTATTTTATACTACAGAGAGAGAGAGAGAGAGAGAGAGAGAGAGAGAGAGAGAGAGAGAAATGGTAAACTTAGGAAGAAATAGCATAAATATTAAAACTGAGACCACACATTATGAAGATGAGCTGGAGAATGCTGAAAAGTTTGTTCATCTCATCTTATAACTTACATGATTTTTTAAAAAAATGCAATTCTATCTAAAAGTTCCTTCCAGGAGAAAAGAAAATGGTTCTTTTGGTGAATTACCAGTCTCAGAACATTTAGGTAATTCAGCAACTGTAAGAAAGAAATTATTGTCATGGAAACTCCTCCGAACCTGGAATGAGTATATCTGGATTGGTCTCTGCACCTCACTTTCCGCATCTATAAAATGGAGCTAATAAAACTTGCATTACTTTATGTTATAGGAGAAGCTTTAATATCAGTACCTTCTTCAGTTCAATGTTGAGATGAATGAGGTACTCTCAAGTCACTGAACAGTCAACAAAGGAGATTTACTTTTAGTCCTAAAATAATAAGACTAGGAAACAAGCATAAAATGGCATTGACTTTCTCTGAATTTTCCCCCCTTACTATTAGCAACTGGCCAATAAATCAAGGAGATCCCTATGGTTCCAGAAACCTAACAAGTCTGAAAAACCTGAACTACAGCAATCAGGGCTTTTTATACCTTTTGATCAAGAAGTCAGAAAAACAGTGATTCCATCATACATCTCTCACAGGTATGTTATAAAGAGATTGAAGGGAAAGGAAGGGAATAAGCTCCTAATCAAAAACAGACACTGTTCTTAGTGGTTTTCTAGCTTTTATCTCATTTGGTCTTCATAACCACTCCATGAGGTAGCTGCTATTATCATTCCCCATTTTACAGATGAGAACATTGAACCAGTCAGAGGTTAAATGACTTGATGAGTCAAGCAGCTAGTAAGTATCTGAGGTCAAAATTAAATATTTCTGATTCTAAGTTCATATCTCAATCCACTGTTCCACCAGCTGCCTATTTTGTAAACCAAGAAGGACCATAGGAAATGTAATGGCTTGAATGAAATGATCCAGTATCATTTGATCTCTTTCCCATTCATTCCTCATGGTGATGGATTCCAAAACAAACCATACCCTGGCTTGGTTCAAATCATTTGAGAAAAGGTGAGCAGCTAAAATTGTGCATGAAGTAGATAATGGGTCTTGTCTGTCTGAAACACATTCACACTCAAACTCACACATACACACACAACACTATTCAATTTTCAAAACACTTTATAACCTAGTTCTATTCCTCTGCCCTTCCAGTCTTCTAATAACCTCCTTTCCTTCAAGACCTTCATCCACACTAGCTTTCTTGCTGTTCAGAGAACAAGAAATACCATTTCTGAAGTCCAAGTATTTTGAGAGACTACCCCCCCCCAACTCCCCATGCTTTGAATGTTGTCCTTCTTCAGTTTCTCTTTCTGGCTTCCCTGGTTTCCTTCAAGTTCCATCTAAAATTCCATTTTCTAAATGAAGACTTGTCCATTCTTTCTTAATTCTAATGCAAACTCTATGATAATTATTTCCTAAGATTTAGTATATAAAACATCTGTATATATTCATTTGTTTGTTGTCAGTCCCTTTAGAAAACTCCTTGAAGAAAAAAAAAGCTGCCTTTTGCCTCTTTTTGCATTCTTGAGGCTTTGCATATTATCTGGGACATAATGTTTATCATCCAACTGACTGATAAAGGGTAAGAATTTTTATCTGTGTTTTCCATGTGGTGGTGGGGTGGGGTGAGGAGAGAGGTAAACAGAAAACAAAGGATGTCTGTGTGTGTGTGTGTGTGTGTGTGTGTGTGTGTGTGTGTGTGTGTGTGTGTCTGTGCTCATACATATTGACACTTTTTTTTTAACATTTTTACTTAAATTTTTGAGTTCCAGCTTCTTTCCTTCTTTCCCTTCTCTCCTCCCTGAGATAGTAAGCAATCAGATATAAACTATATATGTGCAATTTCGTATAACAATCCCATATTACTCTGTTTGTATAAGAAGACTCAAATAAAAGGAAAAAAATGAAAGTGAAAAATATCATGTTTCAGTCTGTATTCAAGCAATATCATTTCTTCCTCTGTAGGCAGATAGTGTGTTTCATCATTAGTCCCATGGGATTGTCTTGAATCGTTGTATTGATGAGAATGGTTAAGTCATTCCCAAATCTTCATTAAATAATATTACTATTTTTGTGTACAAGGTTCTCCTCATTCTGTTTACTTTATTTTTGCATCAGTTTTCATGTAACTTTTTTCAGTTCTTTCAAAATATGCCTGCTCAACATTTCTTACAGAACAAGAATATTCCATTACAATCATATACCACAGTGTGTTTAGCCAATTCTAATTAATGGGCAGCTCCTCAATTTCCAATTCTTAGCCACCACAAAAAGAGCTGTTTAAATATTTTTGTACAAACAGGTCTTTTTCATTTTTTAAAATCTCTAACAGAACCAGCAATGGTATTGCTGAATCAAAGGGTATGTATAATTTTATAGCCTTTTGGTCATAGTAACTAATTATTCTCCAGAATGTTGGATCAATTCATACCTCCAACCACAGTGAATTAGTATCCCAGCTTTCCCACATCTCCAACCAACATTTTCCTTTTTTTTGCCATATTAACCAATCTGATAGGTGTGAGGTTATATCACAGAATTGTTTTAATTCATGTTTCTCTAATCCAGGGTCAAGGAACATCCTCAAAATCCACAAAATTTCAAGACAACTTCAGGCAGGACTCAAAATTCAATAAATCTAGTAGTTTTTAATGGGTGAATTAGTTAAATGTTTAACCAAATTTATCCATCTAATTTTTAAGTTGATAATTTTATATGCATTGTGAATGATGAATGTGAATATCCAAATGACCCATGACAGAAAAATTGGTTCCCCAGCCCTACTCCAATCAATAATTATTTAGAACATTTTTTCACATGTCCACAGAAAGTTCTGAATTCTTTGAGCACTATTCGTATCCTGTGACTATTTAGCAACTGTGGAGTGACTTGTATTTTTTAAAAATTTGACTCATTTTTATATATTTGATAAATAAGATATTTATCAAAGATACCTGCTACAAAATTTTTTTCCAGTTTTCCACTTTACTTTTAATTTTGGTTACATTGGTACCATTTGTGAAAAAACATTAATTTTAGATAATCAAAATTATCAATTTCACATTTTATAATATTCTATGTCAACTTTGAGCCTAAATTATTCTCTTATTCATAAATATGACATATAGACTATTTCATACTCTCTTAATTTGCTTATGGTACTATCCTTTATATGTAAATCATGTACTTATGTTTACCCTATCATGTTATATAGTGTGAGTTGCTGTATACCTAGGTCTACCATACTATTTTCCAATTTTCCCAGCAGTTTTTAGAGCAAGTTTTTTGTCAAATAATGAGTTTTTGTTCCAAAATCTTATATGTTTTAGTTTATTATAGACAAGATTACTATGGTCATTTACTATAATATAATTGTATCTTATCCATTCCATTGATCAACCACTCTATTTCTTAGGCAATACAGATTGCATTGATAATTAACACTTTATAATACAGATTGAAATCTGGTAGGGCTAGATCACATTCTTTTGTGTTTTTTCCATTATTCCTTTGAGATTTTCTTCTTTCAGATGAATTTTATTATTTTTCTACCTCTATAAAATAATTTCTTGATAGTTCCATTGGAACAACATGAAATATATTAATTTAGCTAGAATTGAAATTTTTATTATATCTGCTAGACCTATTCATGAGCAATTGATATTTTTCCAGTTCTTTAGATCTGATTTTGTGTGAAAAGTGTTTTGCAATTGTGTTCATATACTTCTTGGTAATGTTTTGGCAAGTAGACCCCCCCCAAGTATTTTTATGTTGTCTACAATTATTTTAAATGAAATTTCTCTATTTTTTTTGATGCTGGACTTTTTTTGTATTATGTAGAAATGCTGATGATTTATATGAGTTTATCTTATATCCTACACCTTTGCTAAAGTTGTTAATTATTTCTTGTGGTTCTTTTAGTTGATTTTTTAGGATTTTTGAAGTATATGATATTATCAGTAACAAAGAATGTTTGCTCTGTTTCCTCATTATTTTGTCTAATTCCTTTTATTTTCTTATTTCTCTATTTAGCATTTCTATTACAACATTAAATAATAGAGGCAATAATGAGCATCTTTGCTTCATCCCTGATTGAATTAGAAAGGCTTCAAGTTTATCCCATTACAAAAAAATACTGATGATTTTATCTAAATAGTATTTATCATGTTAAGGTTAAACTCTATTTATTCCTTTGCTCACTAGTTTTTAATAGAAATTGGTGCTGCATTTTGCCAAAGGCTTTTTCTGAATCTATTGAGATTTATTTTATGATATCTGTTGTTTTTGTTATTGATATGATCAATCTGGTAGTTTTCCTAATATTAATTCCTAATATTAAACCAGACCTTTATTTCTGTATAAATCTCACCTGGTCATAGTATATGATCTTTGTGATATATAACTATAATATTTTAGCTAGTATTTTATTTGAAAATTTGCATCAAGATTCATTAGGAAAATGGGTCTATAATTTTCTTTCTTGGTTTTGACTTTTCATGATCAATACCATATTTGTCATAAAAGGAATTTGGTAGGCCTCCTTCTTCACCTTTGTTCTTTAAATGTTTGGTAGAATTTGATAGTGAATCCATTTCTGAGGATTTTTTTCTTGGGAAGTTCATTGATGACTTATTCAATTTCTTTTTCTAAGATTGCTCTTTAGCTATTTTTTTCTACTGTTTCTGTATTTGTTCATGTATAAGACACATGCTTTTTTCAAAAAATTTGGGGTCTAAAAACTGGGAATGTCTTATACAGTGGTTGTAAATATTTTTCCTTGCAGTTTTCACCTCTTCAGGCTTGTTGTCTTTGAATTCATTGTTTCTCATTTGTTACTGACATATTAGGCTATGTTTGGCCACATTCTACCCAAGAAATGGCTCAGAAAAGATTTTTGTACTGAATTCAAGTTAAAAGTGATCCAGTTTGCAAAAGTGAATGGAAATTGTGCTACTGAACATAATTTTGGTCCTCCTTCAACTGAAAAACAATCCAAGACTGGTTATGGAAAGAAGAAACCCTCCTGAAAAATGCCCCAGCAGAAGAAGGCCATGAGAGGCTGGATTTAGATAAGGGATTGAAGAGATAGATTGAAGAGCAAAGGGACATTGAAATTCCTGTGTCAACAAAAGATGTGCATCATGAGGGAAGAAGAGCTGCTGATGAAAAAGAAGTGACTGATTTCAAAGGAGGACACAATTGGTTGCTTCAGGTTCATGAAACAGAATGGACTAAACATGTGACAACTCACCAGACTTGCCCAGGGAGTGCTTGTGGTTAAGCACAGATCACAGCACAGGCAGGAGAGCAAGCAGAACATCTCCTAAGACAGTGATTCATCATCAAACACAAATGAGGACAAGCTAATGGATGGAATTTTTTACAATGACTGGGCATTGTATGAATTTTACAATGAATAAAATTGAGTTCAATAACCTTATTGAATGCATTTTTTCAAATTTTGGGCCCCAAAATTAAGGTGCATCTTATACATAGGGAAATCTGAATAACTGCTTATTTGTGCGTATTCATTCATTTCTTTTAGGTTATCAAATATATTGTCATATAATTGGGCAAGATAGTTCCTAATAATTGACTTAAATACCTCTCCATTGGTGCTAAACCTATCCCCTTTAATTTTCATACTAATAATTTGGGTTTCTTCCTCTTAAAAAAATCAAATTAACTAATGTTTATTTCATTTTTAATTAAAAGAACTTCCAGTTTTATTTATTAGTTCAATGGTTTTCTTACTTTCAATTTTATTATTGTTTCCTTTGATTTTTAGGACTTCCAATTTGATGTTTATTTGAGGATTTTTTCTCCCTTCTTCTTTAATTTTTTCCCAATTACATGCAAAGATGGTTTGCAACATTTTTCCTTCTGCAAACTTATGAATTCCATATTTTCCATCTTTCTTCCCTTCCCCCCTCATGATAATGAACAATCTGATTCAGGTTGTACATGTACAATCATATTTAACATTATTTGAGGATTATTTATTTGTCCTTCATTTAGTTGCATGTGCAATTCATTGTTCTTTTTCTCTATTTTACTGAATGTAAGGAATTAGAGATATACATTTTCCCTTAGTTACGGCTTTGACTGCATCCCAAATATTTGGCATGTTGTTTCATTGTTATAATTTTCTTTAATAAAATTATCAATTATTTCTATCATTTGTTCTTTGACCTACTTGTTTTTCAGGATTAAATTATTTAATTTCCAATTAATTTTAATATCTCTTCCCATTGTCCATTATTGAAACATGAAAAGGATGCATTTACTATTTCTGCTTTTCTGTATTTGGCTGTGAGGTTTTTATATTGTAATACATTAGTCAATCTTTATGGAGGTACTTTCTATCCCCATGCAATTTTCCTCAGCAAGCTATCATTTCTAATTTTTACATATTTTTTTCACTTCTTCAGTGTCTTTCTTGTTTATTTTTTTGGTTAGATTTATCTAATTCTGAGAGGGGAAAGGTCTCCCACTAGTATAATTTTATTATCTATTTCCTCCTGTAACTCATTCAATTTCTCCTTCAATAATTTAGATGCTATACCATTTGGTGCATATGTTTAGTATTCATCTAACTTCATTGTCTAGGGTATCTTTCAGAAAGATATAGTTTCTTTACTTCTCTCTTCTAATTAGATCAATTTTTGCTTTTGCTTGAACTGAGATAATGATTACTATCGCTGCTTTCTTTTCTTCACCTGAAAAATAATAAATTCTGTTCCAGCCCCTTACATTTACCCTGTGTGTAGCTATGTACTTTAAATGCATTTCTTGAAAACAACATATTGTAGGATTCTGGTTTTTATTCCATTCTACTATTTGCTTCTATTTTATGGGCGAGTTCATCCCACTTGCTTTTATAATTATGATAACTAATTATGTATTTCCTTCCATGATATTTTTCCTTTGTTTATTTCCCCCTCTCTCTTATCCCAATCCTTTCCCTCTTCATAAGTGTTTTACTTCTGATCACTATCTTCCTCAATCTATGATCCTTTTTATTAGTCTCTCCTCCCCATTTCATTATCACTATTTCTTAGGGATGAATATGCATATTATTCTCTTTGATGAGAGTCAGGTTTAAGATCTGCACCCCACCCCCCCTTCCTCTTTCTTGCCTTTTCTATTCAATCTCTCCCCTCCTTTTTCTTCCTATGCAATTTCCTTCCTCAAACCTTTAATTGGAGGAGTTGTATCAACCCATTAAAGTCACCTATATCCAAACTCACTGTCTGTGTGTATATAATTTTTTTCTAATTGCCCTTAAAGTAATCAAGATCTAAATAGTTACAAATATTACCCTGCCATTTTTCTTATGTTTTCTCTTGTTTCTTTTTTTGTCTTTTAATGGTTCTCTTAAGTTTTGTATTTGAAAGTCATCTTTTTAGTAAGATCTGGTCTTTTCTTGAGAAATGTCTGAAATACCTCAATTTTGTTTAATATCCATTCCCCCAAAGAATTATATGCAATTTTGCTGGGTAGAAGATTATTGGTTATAATACTAAATTCTTTGCCTTCTTGGCATATCATATTTCAAGTCCCTCAGAAGTTACCAATTCCTGTATAATCCTAACTGTATTTCCATGATATGAGTTTTCTTTTTGTCTATTTGCAGTATTTTCTCCCTGATTTATGAGCTCTGGAATTTGGTTATAATGTTCCTGGAAATGTTTATTTTGGGATCTTTTTTCAGATGGTGATCAGTGGATTCTTTAAATGCCTATTTTGCCTCTGGTTCTAATATATCAGGGCAGTTCTCTTTAATAATCTCTTCAAAGATTTTGTTCAGGCTTTTTTTATAATTATTATGTCTTTAATGATTCTTATATTAACTTTCCCAAATCTATTTTCTGGATCAGTTATTTTTCCAATGAGAAAATTGCACATTTTCTTCTATTTTTTTTCCTTTTTTGATTTTGTTTTGTGTCTTGATGTCTCATAGAGTCATTAGCTTCACTTTCTCAAATGAAATTTTTTAAAAATTATTTTCTTTATGAGCTTTTGCACTTCCTTTTCCATTTGGCCAATTCTATTACTTAGGGAGATATTTTCCCCAGTAAATTTTTGTGTATCTTTCCCCACAGTTTTGGCTCTTTTTATGATCTTTTGCTTTAATATAATTTCTTTTTTTCCAATTTTTCTTTTATTTTTCTAATTCGTTTTTAAAATCCTTTTTAAGCTCTTTCAGGAATTCATTTTGAACTGAAGACCTGATTACATTTTTCTTTGAGTCTTCTTATAGCCATTTTGACATTATTATCCTCTTTTAATTTATGCTTGATCCTCACTGTCATTATAGTATCTTTCAATAATCAAATTCCTTTTTTCTTTTTGTTCATTTTTTTCTGCATTTTTTGTGACAGTGTTTTTTATGTGAGAATTAGGCTTTGTTCCTGCACTGTCCCTAGATTTTCTAGGGTTCAGGGTCTTACTGCTGGCTTTCACTGAGATTCAGGGCCTAGCTACCTGTTTCTTTTCTGGAAGGTAGGCATTTTGGGGTACGGGGTCTCCCCATTGACCTACCTGATTTAGCTGCAGGCCTGCTCCAGGGGTAGGACCTTCCTGCTGGATTGTTATGGTAACAGTCTTTCTTGTAGCTAGCCTGGAGGAGGGATCATTTTTGTGGTCTTCTGAAGGGAGGAGCCTTGCTAATGGGTTGCTATAGAAACAGGCTTATCTGCTTACAGGTCCCTAAGGCAGGGCTTCACTAATGATCACCAATGGGGTCCAGGCCTAGCCAGTATCTTAGGGTAGGGATGGATTGCTAGGGTAGTGCCTTACTGTGCTGCATAGACTGCTGCTCCCTGGAGGGCTGCAGGTTTGCAGGAGGGTGGGGACCCAGGCTGCGAACCTTATTCAGGCCCCCTGTTGAAGAAGCCAGCTACTGCTGCAGCTACTCTTACTGCTCTTAGACTTTGCTCTCCACCCATCCCAGTGAAAAAGACCCTTTCTGCTATGCTGAGAAGCTACTTTCCTGCTCTCAGATTAATCAAGAGGTGATTTTCTAAATTTTGGAGGGGAATTTGGGAGGGCTTCATATTAATCTGTGCCCACTATGCCATCTTGGCAACACGGGAAAGTCCCATGGGAACCTATGCTTTCTCTTAAGTGGCTGGGATGTTTTCACCTGCAATTTACTTAATATGGCCTTCAAAGTGTCCTGTAGAGTACTGATGGAGAAAGAGAAACCAATATCATTAGTATGCGGATATAAAACAATTTACTGGGGCTCTAACAAGCCAGTAGTCACAGTAAACTGCTTCAAGGAAATCATAGAAATAATTGATTTAAGGAACTGCAACTGTCAACAACTAAAACTGAGTGATTATTATGTCTGGACTTCCAGCTGAGGCTCAATTTACATTCACAAACTAATTATTTATTTTGAGTGGTTAACAAGTTTATCTATTAATTTATGGCTATGCTAAAAAAACTGCTAAATGGAAATTTGTATAAAACATAAATATTGATCCCTGTTTTAAAGGTAGCCAATGCACACACTGGAAGATTATGATGAGAACAATGCTGAGTGTATTATTAAGTCTTCAAAGGTTAAACACAGGAGTTGGACACTCTAATTTTTTACTATGGGGTGGGATAGTAAACAAAAACGCTACTTGTAGGCTAAAATCATCACAGGATATCAAAAGAGGTATTACCTATTAATTGTTGTCCTACTTAATATAGAACGTAAAAAAAATGTATTTTCTCAGGGCTAGTCAGGTCACATCATCCCCTAAAGGTTTTCTAGTATCCTGAAAGGCTAAAGTGGAGGAAGGGTGATACCTATTTGATATTGTCTCAAACCCCCATGGACTATATTTTCCCTCTTTGTGGTGGGGGCAGCCCAGCACAAAAAGCCTGGCAACTTGTCATATTGAGGTGATAAAAAAGACATAAAGTTAAATAATAAGATAGCTAGGTAGCTCAGTAGATAGAGTACTGGCCCTGGAGTCAGGAAAACCTGAGTTCAAATGCTGTTTCAGATATTTAAGACTTATTAGCTATGTGACTTCACACACACACAAAAGTTACAGATAAGTATTCTAAGGCATGATATAAACAAATATTCAATTAAGTAAAATAAAATGGGAATATAATAAGGGAATAAGAAAGGAAGAAAACAAGCATTTATTATGCACCTGCTATATTCCAGACATTGTGCTAAATGCTGGGCAACACTATCTCCTCTGGTTCTCACAACAATAAATGTTATTAATATCCTCATTTTACAATTTAGGAAACTGAGGTAGATAGAGGTTAAATGAATTGTCCAAGTCAACTAGTAATTATCTGAGACTAGAATGAACTCAATCTTTCCTGACTCCCACGTTAGTGTTCTATCTGTTGTACCATCTATTGTCTTTCCTCTGACACAAGGCAGGAAATTTCTGGCATAAAACCAACAAGCATCAAAAAAACTGACTTTATGCATACACATAAGTATTTAGACAAACATATACATAGAAGACAGATAGATATTGACTATCACTAAGTGTCCCCCTGGAACTATTTTATCTGATTATCCAACCTCAAAAACTACATCTTCTTTAGGAAACAAAAATAGTGAATCATAGCGGAAAAAAAGGCAGATTGAGTGCTTTGAATTCTTTACCAGAGGAGATTGTACCTAAATATGTTAAGGAAGTTTAAGATATAATTAATGATACATAGGTATAAATAAAATAAACATAAAAGTTGACAATAAAGCCAAGGATATCATCTAATTTATATTTTTTATAAAGTAATTTTATTGGAATGAATAGCAGAAGGATTTAAAGATAACCATCTGTACTGAAAATTCATGAGCAATTCCTTTTATTTTATTCTTATACTTTGTTTATAATAGGGATTCTTTAAAGCCATTCTTTTAGAGTTAATTTTGGTTTTTTGCTTTGTTTAGGAAAGAAAATATTTTAGATTTACAAAGGGAAATGGAACACAACTTGACATAACTAAAACTATCACAGCTTCTAGATTACTATTGACTCTCAAAGAAAGAAGAAATACTTTCAATGTAGTCTTATATGACAAAAAAAAAAAAAAAACCAAGAGCTATTAATCGGGTATTACATGCTAGTAGAATCAGTAAAAAACAAACAAGTCCAATCATTTTTCAACTCAGAGAACATTGGTTAAAGCTAGGCTCTTAGATGTAAGTAAAATTTTAGTCTGATTATTTCAGCACTTCATACATAGATAATGAATGAGTTTTACAGAAAACATGGTAGCATCAGACAGTAAGAAATAATAGTGCCCATTATGTCATCCCATTAAAAACTACAAAACCAACGGATTTTCTGTATTTTATCTATGTGCTATTAAGCAACTACAACTTTGTTTTGATTTTTATATCATGAAATTAACAAAAACAAACATTTTAATATACAAATAAGAAAAAACATAATATATGAAATTAACAAAACTGTCCCAACATATCTGTTTCCCATTCTGAATATCACTCTATTCCATTCTGTGTATTTTCAAAGATTTCCTTGAATTTTCATTCCTTTGTTTCCTTTTTGAAATCACAGCCTACTGACACTACAATAAAAATCAGCTTTTCTTTTTTCTTTTATTAATCTTCCCACTACACTTCAACCCCCATTGTGCAAATAAATAAGCCCTCAACCCACACATGCCGAGTCAAATTCTGCCTTGACTATTTGCAAAATTGTAAGTCTTTTTTTGCATTTTAAATTCATAGCTTCTCTCATAGGAGGTGAGAAAAATATTTTGTTTTCATTTTTTTGGACTTAAGGTTTACCAGGGTATTATTTGGAGTTCTAAAGTTCTTCATTTTTTTATTTCTATAATGTTGTTACATATACAATGTGCTGTTGAAAACTTTAAAGTATAAATAAATGCTAGCTATTATTAGCACAGAAGATGTTGTATATTATGTTTACATATTTTAACTGTATTTATCAATTTATTGGAAATTAGATGAAATACTTCTTTCAAATAGGATCAGAGCCATCTCTGGATCTTGTGTCAAAACAGAAGATGCAAAAATTTCATGATTTTTTTCATAAAGATATTAATTATAGACATCCATTCATTATTAAATATCACCCTAATTTGAACCCACATTAGTCATAGTTAATTTCAGCTTCATTATTTAGCTAATTTTCCTGTTGACTGTTGTCCTCAGCCAAGAATGCCTTTGGACTGACCCACTCTATCCATCTAAATCCTACTCTTAGTTGTGAAGAGATCCTACCATTCTGGAGAGCAATTTGGAACTATACCCAAAGAGCTAAAAACTTCACATATTGTTGGGATTTGTAAACTGATTCAACCTTTCTGGAGAGCAATTTGGGACTACAATCAAAGACTGCATACTCTTTGATAGAGCAATACCACTACTAAATCTGTATCTCAAAGATCAAATGTCATCCACATCAAGAGAAAGAACTATGGAGTGTGAATACAGATCAAAGCATAATATTTTCACTTTTTAAATGATCATTAAAAAGGATAAAAATATCACATTTATAGCACCTCTTCTTCTAGTGGCAAAGAATTGTAAATTGAGAGGATGCCCATCAATTGAGGAAAATGTGAACATACTGTGGTATATGAATGTGATGCAGTACCATTATTCTGTAAGATATCATGAGCAGGCAGACTTCAGAAAACACCAGAAAGACTTGTATAAACTGAAACTGAAAAAAAAGTTAACAGAACCAGAAGAACATTGTACACATTAACAGCAACATTGTGTAATGATCAGCTGTACTGGACTTGGTCTTCTCAGCATTACAAATAATCAAAAATAATTCTAAAGAACTAGTGATGAAAAATACCATCATCCAGAGAAGGAACTATGGTGCGTGAAGGCAGATTAAAACTTACTATTTTCAATTTTTAAAGTATGTTTTATATTTTGTGGCTTTTTTATGTTCATACTTTTTCCCCCAATTATTCTTTTTTATTGATTCTTCTTTCACAACATGATTAATATGGAAATATGTTTAACATACTTATACACATTTAACCTATATTATATTGTTCTCCATCAAGGGGAGGAGGGAGGAAAGGGAAGGAAGTAGAAAATGTGGAACTCAAAACCTTCAAAAATGATTGTTGAAAACTCTTTTCATTTAGTTTACATGTAGTTATTTAAAAAAATAAAACTGTATAACTTTTGATCCAGAAATGCCACTACTAGGTATGTATTCCAAAGAGATTATAAAAAAGGAAATGATATCCACAGATACAAAAATATTTATAGCAACTCTTTTTATGGTGGAAAAGAAATGGAAATTGAGGGAATGATAATCAATTAGAGAATGACTCAATTAATTGTGGTATATGAATGTAATGGAATATTATTGTTCTGTAAAAAATAGCAGATTTCAGAAAAACCTAGAAAAGACATACATGAATGGATTCTGAGTGAAGTGAGCAGTACCAGGAGAATATTGCATACATTAAAAACAAAATTTTTGCATGATCAGTTATGATACTTAGTTCTCCTCAGCAATACAGTAATCAAAGACAATTCCAAAAGACTTGTGATGGAAAATCAAGGGAAAGAACTATGGAGTCTGAATGCAGATCAAAGCATATTATTTTCACTTTTTAAATTTTTTTTCTTTCTCATGACTTTTTTACCCTTTTATCTGATTCTTCTTTCACAATATGACTAATATGGACATATATTTAATATGTATACATATAACCTAAAAAATGATTCCTACCTTTATTTCTAGATCCAACTCTTCATTCACCTCTTTCAAGAAGCTGTTTACAGTAGATATTTTCTGCTGAATTCTCCCTTCTAAAATCACTCCCTTCTACCCGCAAGGTTTAGCATTCCCTCAGTCCTTTTAGTAGGAACTCTAGTATTTACCATTCCTTAGACCTATTTTCTGTTTTGTGAATTATAATTGTTATTTGACTTTCTATATTGTAAATAGCCCAAAGGAAAAAAAACAGTGTAATAATCCCTTTAGATTACTCTCAACATTAATCATAGTGCTGGAACATTGTGAGACAGCATAATATAGAAAAATCTCTGGCTTTAGAATCAGAAGACCTGAAGTAGTGTTGCCACTTTGAAATAAATTTTGAGATATTGACCAAGTTCCTTAGCTTCAATAAAAATTAGTTGTCAAATATGTTTAGTACGGTGTTAAAATTTTTGAACTACTAGCTTATGATTTATGCCCAAAGTATTTCAAAAGTGTTAAAGAACCATAAGCATTACTATCAACTATTAAGCATAAATATCATTGCTTAAAAATTGCATAATGACTTTTGGGATAACTTGTATAAATATATCCTAAGTTTCTAGGTTTTCAATAAATGTTTGTTAAACTCCCAATAAAGAATGAAAATCTGGGGCAGCTACATGGTGAGTGGATAGAACACCAATCCTGGAGTCAGTAGGACTTGAGCTCAAATCCAGCCTCAGATCCTTATTACTTACCTAACTGTGTGACCTTGGGCAAGTCGATTAACCCCATTGTCTTGCAAAAACAAAACAAAAAAGAAATTAAAATCAAAGAAGGGTTCTCCTCTCATATATTTATTATTTCTAAATCTTTATCAAGCCCTATTTTTTAGGTTTTTGCAAGGCAATGGGGTTAAGTGACTTGCCCAAGGCCACATAGCTAGGTAAGTATTAAGTGTCTGGGTTGAATTTGAACTCAAGTCCTTCTGATTCCAGGGCTAGTGCTCTATTCACTACGCCAGCTAGCTGCCCCTATCATGCCCTATTTTGTATTATAGTTACTGTACTTAGTAGTGTATAGGTACTGTACTATATGATAGTGCCTAGTAGACTACAAGCTTCATGAGGGGACTATGCTTTATCTGGGCTATTTTTCTAACTCCTGGTTTAGCTCCGAATACATCATATTAGAGTTATATATTTGACTTTAGTGGACATTTATCACATTCACTATACTTTTTTAAGAATCATTTTCTTTCAAGTGCCAGTACGATTAACTAAATCATATTTTTTTATCTCTGGCTACTGGACTGAAAAAAAAGACCCTATCTAAGCTCCCATGCTTTACATGTAATGAATTATCTGAACTTTGTAAGTCACAGGAAATTTAAACTTCCAGAATATTTACTAGCAATAAAATCACTTTAAACTTAATCTATTAAATGAAGATTGCCAATCCTGGTTCTCTAAGTCGCCCTAACTATTTTTTTCTTTGATACCAGTATTTTTAAAGTATTATTTATTGATTTTAAGCATTTTTCTTTTTTTTTTTTAATTTTGAGTTCCAAATTCTCTCCATCCCTCCAACTTTCATCTCTACCCTGGTTGGTTCTTGTCCTTCTTTAACAGAGAAAACCAAATCAACATCACTATATTAGAGAAAACTACAATGTGCCCAGCTATAGCTGATCAGACCTATTTGAGCTCAGAGTGCTCTATCACAGGTTAGGCAAGAATAATTCAGGTAACACCACAAAATAGTTTTTTGGCAAGTATATGTTTGACATTCAAACAATGTAGCCACTTCATCTTAATTGAGCTCTCTGTAGTAATGTTTGAATATTTGATTATTTAACTTGAAAAAAGACCTCAATGTCTGATATCTTAATCTGTCAGGTGATCTTCAGAATCTTCCTAAAACAATTTAAATGGAAGCAATTCATTTTCCTGGCATTGGTGCTGATAGACTGCCCAAGTTTCATATTCATACAACAATGAAGTCAACACAACAGCTCTGTAGACCTTCAGTTTGGTAGTCAGTCTAATAATACCTTTTCTCTCCCTCACTTTCTCTTGGATCCTCACAAATACTGAGCTAGCTCTGGTAATGAGCCTGTTCTTGGAAAGTACATTGTCAAGGTAAGTGAATTTATCCACATATGGATAGTGTGGTGGTGACTGGTGGAGCACCAATGTTTTCTTGATGTTAATTGTAAGGCCAAAATCACAGATCTATGCGTCATTGCAATTTAGCTTCTGAGACTGCATTGAGTGCACAATCATCTACAAGCAGAAAATTATTCACTAACATTTCCTCCACCTTGGTTTGGTTTGCAGCCTTTGCAAGCTGAAGAATTCACTGGCAATGCAGAAGCTGACCTTGATGCCATAATCATCCTTACTGAAGGCCTTTATTAGCATTGCTGATGACATCTTACTAAAAACCATGCCCATTGAGACAGAGCCTTTTTTCAGTCCATTAGAGACTGGGAAATCACAAAAGCATCATCCACTATCAAGCATGCCATCATGAAATTGACATAAAATACTGATGAAGGTCTTTGGGAAACCAAATTTTGACATAATTTTCCATACACACGTATGTATACATATTGTTCTGCTCCTGGAATTTTTCCTGGAGTTGTCCAGCAGCAAAAACCATATTTATTATAGTTCAACCCTTTATGAAGGCACCCTGACCCTTAGGAAGGAGTCCATTTTCTAGGAAAAGGATCAGTTTATTAAGGACTCTGGCAAGAATCTTTCCAGCAATGACTAAGAGAGAAATACTCTGTGATTATCACAGAAAAAAATCTATTCCCTTTATCTTTATAGAGATTGATAATCGAGGCACCCTTGAATTCCTGGGTGATAGCCTTCTCATGCCATATAACTTGGAGAATTTCAGTCAACTTTTGTATGAGGAATGGAACCCCCCACACCTTGCTGAGTGTAAACTTCTCCTCATTTTCCTTTTTTAAGCCTAATTTTGTTTATACAAAAACTTTTTTAATTTAATATGATAAAATTATACATTTTATATCCTGTGATGATTTCTATCTCTTCTTTGGTCATGAATTCTTCCCTTGTCCAAAAAATCTAACAGGTAAAATTTTTCCCTACTCCCCTAATTTCCTGAAGATATTACCCTTTATGTCTAAATCATGTACTCTCAAGGCACATTTTCAAAAATTGATTGGGTACGAAAGAACTGATGAAAACTGCACACAAACCAATTTGGGAAATAGAGTTAGAGCTATTCTTCAGTTCAAATCTTCCTATGGCTTCCAAAATTAATAAGGGAAAAAAAGAAAGAAAATGCTCAAAGGATTACTGAGCATGTGGGGGAAGAGGTAGAGAAAAGTAGAAACTGGAAAATAGTATGATAAAAGAATAAATAATTCAATATTAAGAGAAGGGAACCCTTTTAGGGTCTAAGCCTAATATCTAAAATATACATTTATGTTGAATGATATGTGCCATTGGAGCCATCAGTCACATTCTCCATTTCTTTCATATATGATGTCACAGGGAAAAAAAGGCAAGAGTTCATCTTAACCATTCCTTGATTGCAGAAAAACAGGAATACTGAATCATAAAGTTTATCATCTGGAAGTAGCATAGAAACAAACAAATCACAGTTTCACAAACTAAGAATTAGGCAAATGTCTCTTAGGATACTACTCACAAAAAAAGGAAGGCAGCAGATCAGTCTTCAAGTTCTAAAAAACCAGACATGAAACAAATTAAACATGATTTTCCTCCACTTATGCTCTTAAATTTAGGAGATTATAAATGGTTAAATTATTAATAAATACATAGGGAATTTAATTCAATTTTATATTTTCTTTCCAACCTTCAAACAAGTATACAAATTCTTGTCACTGATTATCTTAATCTTTCAACATGTTACTTCTTTGTGCTTGTAACTTCAAAACAAAAATATAATTTAAATAGTATGATTCTCTCAGGCATACAATTAATTAACCCTACCCAAAGTACCATTTAGGGTTCTCCTCTCTGCCCTTAAGGGAGCAACCACAATAAAACCTCACCATTGATTCTAAGCAAATCTCCATCAAATAATAATATTCAAGACTGCACAGATTATCTTCATATTAATAAGGGGGAGATCAGAAGTAAAATTGAACTCTTGACCATTTCTTTTTTTCTTTTCTTCTATTTTACCCTAGTTACAAGAAAAAAAAAAACAATCTTCAACATTCAATTTTAAAACCCTGAGTTCAGAATTCTCTCCCTTCCTCTCACTCTAATTCCCCTCATTGAGAAAGTAAGTTATTAGATATAGATAAAAAAGTGTAGTCACAAAAAATATTACTACAATAGTCATGTTATAAAAGTAAACATAACCCATTCAAAATGTAGTCAAAATCGTCCATTTTGCAATTTATAAAGTTCTCAATTTCTTCTTTGGAAAATATATTTTTCCCTGTTCTATAGATCCAACAGATAGAGTATCTGTTGATCTGTTAATTGACCTATGATATTGCCCTTTATGTCTAAATTATATACCCATTTTGATCTTATTTTGGTATAGGTTGTGAGATGTGTGTGTAGGCTTAATTTTTGGATTACTATTTTCAGGTTTTCACAACAGATTTTGTTAAATAATGAGTTCTTATTCCAGAAGCTAATGTCTTTGATTTTGTCAGACAATGGATTAATATAGTCATTTACTACTGTTTCTTTTGTATGTACTCAATTCCACTGGTCCATTATTCTATGTCTTAATCAGTAACAGACAGTTTTGATATTTGTTATTTTATAATATAGTTTTAGATCTGGTACAGCTAGGCTACCTTCCTTTGCATTTTTTTTCACAGTTCCCTTGAAAATGTTTACCTTCGCTTATTCCAGATGAATTTATTTACTATTTTTCTCTAGCTCAATAAAATAATTATTTGGTAGTTTGATTGGTATGTATGGCACTGAATTAGTAATTTAATTTGGGTAGAATTGTAATTTTTATTATATTAACTCAACCTAACCATGAGCAATGGACATTTTTCCAATTATTTAGATCTGACTTTATTTGGGAGAGAAATGCTTTATAATTGTATTCATACAGTTTCTGGGTTTGTCTTGGGAAGTAAATTCCCAAGTATTTAATATGATCTATAGTTATTTTAAATGGAATTTCTCTTTCTATCTCTTGCTCTTGGACTTGGTTATTCATATATAGAAATGCTGATGATTTATTTACAAGGGTTTATTTTATATACTGAATTTGTTAATTGTTTCAAGGAGTTTTTAAGATGATTTTCTTGGATTCTCTAAGTATGCCATCATAACATTTACAAATGAGGGAAAGCTTTGCTTCTTCATTGCCAATTCTGATTCCTTCAATTATTTTTCTTCTCTTATTTCTAAAGCTAGCATTTGAATAGTAATGGTAATAATGGGCATCTTAGTTTCACCTTTGATCTTATTGGAAATGCTCCTAACTTGTCCCTAATACATGTAATGTTTATTGATGATTTTAGATAGATACTGTGGACAACTTTAATGAAAACTCCATTTATTCCTCATATTCTCTAGTGTTTTTAATAGAAATGGGTGTTGTATTTTTTCAGAAGTTTTTTTTCAGCATCTATTGAGATAATCATATGATTTCTATAGGTTCTGTAACTGATAAATTCAATTATGCTGATTATCATTTATCTGATATTGAACAAACTCTGCCTACTTGATATAAATCCTACCTATGGCTTATCCTGGTAATAACTTGTAACCTCTGATAAAAATTTTATTTAAGATTTTTATATTAATGGTCATTAGGGATATTGATTTATAATTTTCTTTCTGTTTTGTCTCTTAGGTTTAGGTATCAACACCATTTCAATTTAAGTATCAGCACCATTTTAGTAACATGAAAGGAATTTGGAAGAACTCCTAGTTTATAATTTATATAAGATTAGATGTAATTGTTCCTTAAATGTTTTATAGAATTAACTTGTAAATCCATCTGGACCCAGATATTTTTTCTTGGGGAATTTATTGATACTATCTTCAATTTCTTTTTTCTGAAATAGGACAATTTAAGTATTTTATTTTCTATTAATCTGGGTAGCTTGCTATTTTGTAAAAATTCATCTATTTCACTCAGAGTGTCTGCAGTTGGGCAAAATAGCTCTCAATTATCACTTTAATTTCTTCCTCATTGGTCTTGAATTCACCTTTTTCATTTTTGAATCTGGTGATTTGGTTTTCCTCTTTCTTTTTTCTTAATCAGATTAAATGTTTTTTTTCTAATTCCTTGGGTTTTTCATAAAACCAACTTTTAGCTTTATCTATTAGATCATTGATTTTCTTGTTTTCAATTTCATTAATTTTTTCTTTGATTTTTAGAAATTCTAATTTGGTATTTAACTGGGGATTTTTAATTTGTTCTTTTTCCTTGCTTTTTTAGTTGTAGATGCTTTCAATTTATATTTTACCCTCTATTTCTAGAGGACCAGGGCAGTTTTCCTTGATAATTTCTTGAAAAATGAAGTCTATGACCTTTTTTTGGTTTTCAGGTAATCCAATAACTTTTTAACTTTCCCTCCCTTCCCTCAGTTATTTTTCCAATGAGATATTTCACCTTTTCTTCTAATTTTTCATTCTTTTTGTTTAGTATTAGTGTTTCTTTATTTCTCACAATGTCATCAGCTTCCTTGTGCTCCATTCTAATTTTATGGATATTTTCTTCTGTGAGCTTTTATTTTTTTCTTTTTTATCTGATCAATTCTTTTTAAGGCATTTTTGTCCTCATTGGCCTTTTGGGGACCATTTTTTCCATTTGGCCCAGTCTGGTTACAAGGATATTTTCTTCAGTATTTTTTGGATCACCCTCACCAAGTTGCTGATTTAGTTTTCATGATTTCATGATTTTCTCACATCATTCTCATTTTCCTTCCAGATTTTTCCTCTACCTCCCTTACTTAATTTTCAAAATCCTTTTAAAGTTCTTCATGATCTGAAATCAATTCATATTTTTGGAGGCTTTCAATATAGAAGCTTTGACATTGTTATCATCTTCTGAGTATGTATTTTTTTTATAGTTTTTGCAAGGCAATGGGGTTAAGTGGCTTGCCCAAGGCCACACAGCTAGGTAATTATTAAGTGTCTGAGGCCAGATTTGAACTCCCGTACTCCTGACTCCAGGGCCGGTGCTCTATCCACTGTGTCACCTAGCCACCCATCCACTGCACCACCTAGCCACCCTATGAATATGTATTTTGATCTGAAATATGACCATAGTAACTGTTTTTGATCATATCCTTTTTTTTATGTTGTTTGTTCACTTTCCCAGTCAATGAATTAACCCTTTGTTAAGATGGCACTCTGCTTTCAAGGTTGCAGCTTTTTTCTCAGATACTTCTAGGGACCCATAAGTTTTCAATTTTTCCAAGGTCTTATGAGAAGTTGTGACTACTCTTCTGTGAGTGGCTTTAAGCATTATTTTCTGCCCTGGAACTGTGAAGAGAGTGCCTGCTAGGCTACAACAGTAAGCTCTGTTGTACTTCTGTTTCTTTTCCTGGAACTGAGGCCTCAGACTGCCATCCAGATCTGAATATGGCCAAAGCAACAGAGTCCTGGCTTAGTGATGGCAAAGAGACTCCTGTAATGTCCTTGTGACCCCAACTGTCCTTGGGCTGAGATCGTCAGAAGAAGCTCATGCTGTCGATTAGGTGTTTTCTGAGGTCTTCTCCTGGTCTGCTGGGGTCTGGTTTACAATGCTAAGCCCTGCTTCAAACTGGACTCCATTCTTAACCCAGTGCAATAGAGTTGTCCTGCTACCTGTCCAAGCTGTCCCTGACAATTTCTGGATTGAGATGTCTGGAAACTGCCGCCATTGCCACTGATCCAACTGCCCCATAGGTAGTCTGCTCCTGGATGGCTGGAGCCTGTTCACTCTGTGTGGCCCAGGATTGTGGATTTTTCCTAATCCTGGTGCAACAGACCATTTCCTGCTGATCTTCCAAGTTGTCTTGGGCTAGGAAGCAGTTTTACTCAGTATTTTTGGAATTTTTGTCTCTCTCTAGAACTTTTTAGAGTCATTTTTAGAGTCATTTAAAGTTATTTGGAGTGGTTTGGGGGAGAGCTCAGTTGAGTCCCTGCCTTTATTCCAGCACTTTGACTCCACCTCCTCTTGACCATTTCTTAAAAGTTACAGATTCTCAGTCTTCACAAATCTACAGTGATAGTCATAGTTCCTATATGAAATAAAATCATCTATATCAATAATTATTAAACACTTTTCTCTCACCGTTAAATCTGGGATTTTGAATCATGTAATCCCTTCAAATGATTTTAGAGACTTTAACAGTTAGCTAACATTTTGTGGTATTCTTCTAAGAGTAGATAATGTGAATACAGCTCTAAATTTGCTTCAGTTTTTTTTGTAAATAGAAGCTTATATCTAGGAAAGAATAAGAAAAGATAAAGAAGCATTAGCCACCTTTTAGATGGGAATGGGACCTCATCTCCTTCAAGCTCCTTGTTTTACAAATTTTGCAAAATCTAATAATAATGTCAATAATAAATGAATCAAATAATGTATATTGAATGTGTCATGTGCAAAGCAGGGGGTTGAGCATTATTCTACTAGAGAAAGAGAGCTGAAGATATAAAGTTGTTATCTAAGCAGCTTCTGTTTCTGAATTGATGCTCTTAGGGTTTCTTTTGTAAAAATCAATTGCATTTGGACAGAAAAATCTAGCAATCTCTTACTCATTTCTATTATTTAACATTCTTAACTCATTTTTCCAATATCGGTATTAATGAAGTAATATTGGTATTAACTAAATGTAATATTTCAGATATCTAATCAAGAGGTTTGAAGGCAATTTTTTCTAGATAAATTTACACATGCGTGGATCAAGAGTAGTCTTTTCACTGCACTAAAAATTTGCTCAGATGAAACAGCAAAATACTTAAGTAACATCTTCCTGGGTGGAGCCAAGATTGTAGCACTAACTCCCAGAGCCTTTCCCCTACCAAAGGTAAATGAAGCCTCTATTCTGACACTCACACTACAGATCCCATCAATCAAAAGAGATTATTCAAATAAGTTTTCCATGACTTGGAGGATCTTCAGTGAAAGTGTGTCTCTTAAGGGAAAAGGGGAAGAAAAGTCCAGGAAGCATGAAAGCTGGGAAAACCAGCAGGAGACTTTGATCCAAGTGCAATCCATGTCCGGCAGCTTAATAATAACAAAAGTCCCAGCAGCTGGATAGCAAACCAGCAGGGAGGATCCCAACCCCAAACAAAGTCTGAACCCTGAAAACACCAAAGTAAAAAAAAAAAAAAAGACAGGCCTGGGTAGGGAACAAACCTCTCTTAAGTCAGAACCTGGATATAAAGGGGAGGGGGGGAACCTCTGCAAAGGCAGAGCCTGCACTACATAGGCAACATCAAGAATCAGACCCAAGTCCCAGAAAAATAAAAGCTTGGATCTATACTCCAGATACCCCAGGAGCAGAACTACAACAAGATGAGCAAAAAAGCTAAGAGTGCTGACTATCTAAAACTACTTCACAGATAAAGATGACAGCAATGCCATGTCTGAAGAAGAAAATGGCAAAAAATCACTCACAAGATAAATATCAAAATAGTCTACAATTGGACACGAATACAAAATCTCATCAAAGATCTTAAAAAAGAATTTAAAAATAAAAGAAGAGAGCAAGAAGGAAAATAGAAAAAAAAAATAAAAGCCATGCAGGAAAATTGCAAAAAATTGACCAGAAAATTCAACAGCTTTGAAAATGAAACTCAAAAGGTAATTGTAGAAAATAAAATCCTAAAAATTAGACTTGAACAGCTAGAAAACAATGATCTACATGACCACAAGATTCCATCAAGCAAAATAAAAAGACTGAAAAAATTGAAGAAAACGTAAAGTCCCTTCTAGGGAAAATGAATGACCTGGAAAATAGATCCAAGAGAGACAATCTATGAATCACTGGACTACTAGAAAGCCTGGAACAAAGAAAGAACCTGGAAAACCTCATGCAGGAAATTATAAGGGAAAACTGCCCCAATCTACTAGAGCAAGATAAAAATATGACAATTGAAAGAATCCACAGAACCCCTCCAGAAAGGAATCCTAGGACAAAAACCCCAGGACTGTAATATCCAAATTCCAGAACTCTCAAATAAAAGAGAGAATATTACAACCAGCAAAAAGAAAACAATTCAAATGCAAAGGGAACACAATCAGACTAACATAGGACCTATCAACTTCAACATTGAAGGACCTGAATAACTGAAATAACATATTTTGGAAAGCAAAGGACCTGGCATTACAACCTATAATATATTACCCTGCAAAATGCAGTATTTAATGTCAGGGGAAAAGACAGATTTTCATTGATATACTGATGTTCCAAAATTTCCTGACACAAAGACCAGAACTGAAAAGAGAATTCAATTGTCAAATACACAACTGAAGTATTACATTAAAAAGGTAAATGAAAAAGGAGACTGAAAAAACAAAACTGTTTTAAACAAGTGTTGGTCCCTAAAAGGGAAGATATAACAATTCTAACTAACTGGAACTTTACTTCTCTAAGGATAATTAGAGGATAGAATATAATTGAAGAGGATGAACCTAAAGGATAGGGGTTGAATTAGGTCTTGTCTCTCAATTGAAGAGGTCTAAAATCACATCACTCTGAGACAAAAAGCCCTGAAAAAAGAGTGTTAATTTTCATTAACACTTTCATTAAGGATCTCATTATACCTTAACTACCTCTAATCACAAGATACTAAGCACCTTGTCTAATGAGGGCATCATAAAACACTAAGACCTGAGAAAGTGTCTCTGTTACTTACAATCAATTGTTGGGTACTCAGGTGAGACTTCCAGAGCCTCTCAGTACTTAGGTCCCTTTAAGCAACATAAGCTATGAGGACATAAGACACTGTTTCCATTGCTTACAATCATTTGTAAATTCATCAGTGAGACCTCTAAAGCCTCCCAGTAATTAGAGATCTTCATGATTTTTTCAGTTAATTGGATTATGGTTTGAAATAACCAATCCTCATTTAAAAAGATGTTAAGTACCTTGGTTGGGGAGGAGAGGGTAAAGTGGAACACAACAAGCCTTGGTTCATTTAAAGAGGTGATAAGTACTTGGGGGGGGTGCTGCTGGTAAAATGAGAGAAAATAGGCCCTGGAGCACTTAACAAGGTGTTAGGTTTCCTGGTGGGGGGGGGAGGTAAAGTGTGAAAGAAGATAGGCTTGGGGCAGGTACACAAACAGTTCAAGAAATGCTATGGCTTTGGATGACACTTTGGCTTGTGAGGAGGATTGTGTGTACTTGAAAGGTATTTGAAAGGGTGGTAAGGTAAAAAATGATTATAATTATAATTTGATGCAATTTGAGTCAATGCTGCTTATCAAGCAATCAAATAACCAAACTATTATTGATGATACCTAATTAATAACATTAATAGGTAATAAGTATTTAATAATAATTAATAATATTAGAGCACCAAGGGAAGAGGCACAAGATTTATAATTTTGAAGGGAAAGAAAGGAGAATGTGAATAGTGAGTAAATTATATTCAATAGATTTAGCCTGGTGAGGAAATAAGAAACATTCCCCCTTGGGTTTAAAAGTCCAACTTAATCTACAGGGAAAGGGAGGACTAGGAACAGGGAAAGATAAGGAAAGAAGGGATTGATAAAAGGGATTGGAAGGTATAAGTGAAAACAAGCAAAGTTAAATTTTTAAAAGAAAAATCAAAGGGGAATGGTAATATTTTGGTGAGGAAGAATAAGAGAAAAGGAAATAGATAAATATAATTGGAGAAAGATAGCATGGAGGGAAATACAGAATTAGTCATCTTAACAGTAAATATGATATAAATGGATGGCAGAATGTATTAAAAGGCAGAATCCTGGGGTGGTTAGGTGGCGCAGTGGATAGAGCACCAGCCCTGGAGTCAGGAGTACCAGAGTTCAAATCTGTACTCAGACACTTAATTACCTAGCTGTGTGTCCTTGAGCAAGCCACTTAACCCCATTTGCCTTGCAAAAACATAAAAAACAAACAAAAAAACAGAATCTTACAATATATCCTTTACACATTTGAAGCAGCAAGATGCATACACAGTAAAGGTAAAAGGTTTGAGAAAAACAGATTATGCCTTAGCAGAATTTAAAAAATCTAGGTCAGTGATCCTAATCTCAGACAAAGTAAAAGCAAAAATCCATTTCATTAAACAGGATAAGGAAGGAAACTACATCTTCTTAAAATGCACCTTTGGAAATGAAGCTATATCATTACTAAGCATGTGTGCACCTAGTAGTAGAACATCCAGATTCCTAGAGGAAAAGCTGAGTGAATTACAAGGAGAAATAAAGAGCAAAACTTTAATAATGGGAGACATCAATTTACATCTCTCAGAATTAGATAAATCTAACAACAAAATAAACAAGAAGTAAGTTAAGAAGATGAATGAAATCTTGGAAAACTTATATATGATTGATCTCTGGAGAAACCTTAATGAGAATAGAAAATAATATACCTTTTTCTCAGCAGTTCATGGTACCTTCACCAAAATCGACCATGTACTAGGGTACAAAAACCTTAAAATCAAATGTGGAAGGGCAAAAATAATAAACACACACACACACACACACACACACACACACACACTACTTAGACCATGATGCAACAAAAATTACATATAATAAAGGGTCAAGAAAGACAAACCAAAAAAGAAATTGGAAATTAAATAACTTTATCTTAAACAATGGGTAAATCAAACAGGAAATAATATCCAAGAAAATGATAATGATACATCATACCAAAAAATTATGGGATGCAGCCAAGGCAGTTTTGAGGGGAAGCTTTATATCTCCAAATGACTATGTGAATAAAATAGAGGAAGAAGAGATCAATGAATTAGTTATGCAACTAAAAAAGCTAGGGGAAAAACAAATTAAATATCCCCAATTAATTGTAAAATTAGAAAATCTCAAGATCAAGAGAGAGATTAATAAAATGGAAAGGAAGAAAGCTATTGATCTCAAAAATAATACTAAGAGTTGGTTTTATGAAAAAAGCCAATAAAGTAGACAAACCTGTTGTTAATTTGATATAAAAAAGAAAGAAGATAACCAAATTACCAATATCAAAAATGAAAAGTGTGAACTAACCAACCATAAGGAGGAAATTAAAGAGATAATTCAGAGCTACTTTGCCAAGCTATATGCCAATAAATTGGACAACTTGAGTGAAATGGATGAATGTTTAGAATACTACAAACTGCCAAGAATAACAGAAAATGGATTAAATTACTTAAATAACCCCATTACAGAAAAATAAATTGAAGAAACCATCAATAAACTCCCTAAGAAAAAGAGTCCAGGTCCAGGTCCAGATGAATTTACAAGTGAATCCTACCAAACATTTAAGGAACAATTAATTCCTATTCTACATAAACTATTTTTAAAGATAGGAGTAAGAGGAGTTCTGACAAACTCCTTTTATGATAGCAACATGGTACTGCTACCTAAACCAAGAAAAAGACAAAGAAAATTATATACCAATCTCCCTAAAGAATATTGATGTAAACATCTTTAAAAAAATTTTAGCAATGAGACTACAGCAAGTTATTACAAGGATAACACACCATGATCAGGTTGGATTTATACCAGGCAGGCAGGGATAGTTCAACTTTAGGAAAAATCTCAACATAATTAAACATATCAATAGTAAAACCAACAAAAATCACATGATTATCTCAATAGGTACTGCAAAAGTCTTTGAGAAAATACAACATTCATTCATATTAAAAACACTAGAAAGTTTAGGAATAAATGAAGTTTTCCTTGAGATAATAAATAGTATTTATCTAAAAACCATTGATAAAGATTATATATAATTGGAATAAACTCAGAGCATTTCCAATAAATTCAAAAGTGAAACTGGGTTCCCCAATATCACAATATTCAATATTGTATTAGAAATAATAGCAGTAGCAGTAAGAGAAGAAAAATAAATAGAAGGAATCAGAACTGGTAATGAGGAAACAAATCCTTCACTCTTTGTAGATGATATACCTAGAGAATCTGAGAAAATCATCTAAGAACTTCCTTGAAACAATTAACAAATTTAGAAAAGTAGCAGGATATAAAATACACCCATATAAATCATGAGCATTTCTATATATGAACAACAAAGCCCAAGAATAAAATGATGGAAAGAGAAATTACATTTAAAATACTTGTATACAACATTAAATACCTAGGAATCTACCTCCCAAGACAAACCCAGAAACTGTTTGAACATAATTATAAAGCTCTCCTCACCCAAATAAAGTCATATCTAAATAACTGGAAATATGTCAAATGCTTATGGTTAGGTTTTAACTAATATCATAAAACTGACAATTCTACACAAATTAAATTACTTATTCATTGTCATACCAAACTACCAAATAATTACTTTCCCAAACTTGGAAAAAATAGTAACAAAATTCTTCTGGAACCAGAAAAGGGAAAGAATAGCAAGGGAACTGATGAAAAAAAGTAAAAGAATGTGGCCTGACTGTACCAGATCTAAAACTATACTATAAAGAAGCAGTCATCAAAATTTCCTGGTTCTAGTTAAGAAATAGAGTAATGGATCAGTGGATTAGGAGAGGTTCAAAAGAAAATGCAGTAAATTACTACAGCAATCTACTACTTAACAAGCCCAAAGACATCAGCCTCTGGGATAAGAACTCACTATTTGACAAAAATTGTTGAGAAAACTGGAAAATAGTATGGCAAATACTAGGCATAGAGCTGCATCTCACACCCTATATCAAAATAAGCTCAAAATGGGTACAAGATTTAGACATAAAAAGCAATACTATGGATAAATTAATAGACCAAAAGAAATTCTTTTCAATATGATCTATGGAAAGGGGATAAATGTATGACCAAAAAATTAGAGCAGATTTTTGATTTTATTATAATAAAATATTATAATATTAAAATATTATAATAAAATTATAATAAAATAATAAAATCAATGCTGCCAAAATTAGAAGAAAAGCAAAAGTTGGGAAACAATCTTCACTACTAGGAGTTATGATTTTTGAAATATATAGAGAATTGCATCAAATTTATAAGGTCACAAGTCATTCCCCAATTGGTTTTCAAATGAAGAAATTAAAGCTATATATAAGCATATGAAAAAATATTTCAAATAACTATTGATTAGAGAAATGCAAATTAAAACAACAATGAGGTATCATATCACACCTATTGGATTAGCCCAGATGAGAAAAAGGGAAGATGGTGTTGGAGAGGTTGTGGGAGGATTGGGACATTGATGCAGTGCTGGTGGAGTTGTGAATGGATCCAACCTTTCTGGAGAGCAACATGGAACTATGCCCAAAGAGCAATAAAATTTTTCATACCTTTTGACCCTGCAATTCCAATTCTAGGACTGTATCCAGAAGAAATTGTAAAAAATGTCCTATATGTTCCAAAATATTCATTGCAGCTCTATTCGTAGTTGCAAAGAATTGGATATTAAGGGAATGCCCATCAATTGGGGAATGTCTAAAAAAGTTATGGTACATGAATACAACGGAATGTTATAGTTCTATAAGAAACCATAAATGGTTGGACTCTAGAGAAGTATGAAATGACTTATGGGAACTGGTACTGAGTAAGGGAGAAAGAGCCAAGAGAACAATTTCCACATCAACATTATGAGATGAACAACATTGATGGAAGCTACCCGTCTCAGCAGTCCAGAGAGATAGGAGAATTGTATTTGACAGATTATGGACTATATCATCCCCAACCAGAGGAAGAAAAACAAAACAAAACACAGGGGGGAAAAAACACCTCTACCAAATCTAATGAACACTTCATAAAAAATATCGCTTATGTATCTCTCTACTTAATCCTAATTGCTCTTGCCAAAAATTATTTGTAATTTGTAAATATATTTAACAAGATATGTATGTAAAATGCTAACCTGACTGTTCCCAACTGAGGGTAGGGGAGAAAGAGGGGAGAGTGGAGGGAAACTTTGTAACTTTGAAATATACATACACAAATGGATGAAAATAAATAAATAAATAATGTTCAAAATAAGTACATAAATGTTTAACAATTAAAAATACATAGGTAACAGAATCATAGATCTTACATATATTGATTATCGAATTTTAAAAGATTCAATAATAGGATTGATATCAATTTATTTTCAATCATCAAAAGTTTATTAAGCACTTCTCATATGCTAGATATTGAAGCTAATAATATAACATGAACAATCATCATTGAACATTTGTATAAATGGTAAAGAATTATATGAAACTTGGAGTTGGGAGTGGGTTAGAGAAACATAAAGAAGTTAGAGTCATGATGTTCTTCCAAAGAAAAGACTTGAAAAAACAATTAAAAAAAAATTGGATGTTACAAAATTGGAAATGATAGAATATCAATTAGAATTAAGTGAAACACTAAATTAAAAAAAAGTTGGAGAAGATTTGGGGAATAAGGAATTGAGCATCCATTAATATAGATTACATAAATGATTTTAAAAATACATATTATTATCTTATTCATAGAATTCACTCCAAATAATTATCAAGATATGAATGCATATGAAACTACAAAAGACTTTTTTTACAAGATAGGCTATAAAAAGCATAAATAAATAATTCACCATAGGATAAAAGTTTTTAAAAATTATATATATATATATATATATATATACATATATGCCAACAAAATATTTTTTAATTTATACTTATAGTTGTGACAAGATATGGGAATGAAATTTCTAACAAAATATTGCATTATTTGTACCTCAAAATAAGGTTTATTCTTAATATAGTTTTAAAATCAAAATCTGAGAAAGAAGATAATTTTGTAAATTATAAATACATTTTATAAATTATAAAGTAATTCCTACCTCAATATTAAAAAAAATCAAAAACAACACTCAGATTCTAGTAATATGGGTTGATTTAAACAGTCAGCAATATCCTTTTCCTATCACCTCAGAATCGATTGCGGGCTTTCTTTTCTCTATTACTCACTTCTTGTCGTGCTTCAAGTTGCTGTCTCCTCTCTTTAATTTTTATATACAGTTACTTAGTGACTTCTGTGGAAAAGAAAGATTGAAACTTTTAACCATCAATTGACCATTCAGATCACCTCAAAGTCTTTTCAGATATTTTTCATATCCATTCCCTTCCCAGGTCCCACATTGAGGATTCAATATCTCAGGATTCTCACTTGGGTATGGTTAATACAATCATTATTTGAAAATTAAATGTAAGTCAGACAGATCATAAGTTCCCTCAAATACATACTTACAGCAGTACCTCCCTTCAACTTTGATTCAACTAAAGTTTCCCCAATCAACAGAAGGAGATTTTGCTTCCATCATGGCAAGAAAGGAAAACACAGGGAGGAGAGAAGGCAATAGTAGAAATATTGAGAAATATCCAAAGGAAACTTGTTAATACAATTAAAAATATTGTTAGGTAAGAAAATTCCAGAAGAAAAATCCAGAAGAAGAAAAGATTCTTGAGCAATTTCAGAAAGGAAATCTGAAATGGCCAAAGGTAATCTGAAAGAATTAAAATAGCATAGCCAATGGAAGACATAATATGACAGAGTAAGCAACCTAGAAAATAAGCCAATAAAACTTAGTTTAATCAAAAGACATGCTTTAAAAATGGAAGAAAGAGAAATGTGAAAATTGATACAGTAAAAAATATTAGAGAAAATTCAAGATTGAAAAATCGGTCAAAAACTGACTTGAAAAAGACAGGAGAGAAAGAAACTGTGATCTCACAGAATAGAATGATAAAAGTACAAATATCATATTTTTAGAAATCATATAAAACTGCCCAAAAAGTCCAAATTAATACTGATAGCATACATAGGCTACCACCATAGGGAAATCCCAGTTATTATACATCAATAATGTTCTTGTCAAGATCCAAAATCCCTGAGTCAAACAAAAATTGTTTCAAGCAGATAAGAAAGTCCAATTAAGATCACAGAGGATTAAAAACCAAATATAAAAAAGGAAATAAAGGATTAAAATATACTGAAAAACATAAAAATTTTTGTTAACAGGAATGACTTACATTGAAATTTTGAACATTTTCCTTTGAGAGAAGAATGTATTTTCAAAAAGAAAAATAGATGGTTTCCAAGTATTTTGGTTGAGAAAGTTAAAGTAGGAAGAGACTTCAAAGGACCAACTTAACAGTGAAAGACAGTTAAGAGAATCACTTATAATGATAATATAAATAATGCCTAACATTTATATAACCCTTTAACATTTGCAAAGTGTTTTAATCAAACTATATTATATTATTATGTCATTTAATCCTATTGAGAAATTAAGAATTTAAGTGACGATTAAGGGTTTCTTTCATAAAAAGGGAGATTATTATTATTATTAATAGTAGTAGTAGTAGTAGTATTTTGAAGTTACACAATTTCTAAGTATCAATAAGTAAACAAAGACAGACAAGTTTTGACTTGGATACACATATGGGAGAAAAAAAGAAAAGGAAAAAATCTCAAAGAGAGCTAAAAGGAAAAGATGTTGTTTTCCTGAAATTGGAAAGCTATGAGATTATTCAAAAATAGAAATGGGATATGTTGGGAGGATTAAAAAGAGACTGAAAATCTCATTATCCTTATTCTTCTACAGGTCAGTAAATAGATGATGTTAATTTCATGTAAATAAACAAATTAATTAAGTAATTAAACAAACCATAGAAACAATATTATAAAGTGAATATTAGGATCAGATAGAAAGATAGAAGTGAAAACTATGAGAGAAAAACTGAAGAAAAGGGATATGCTTAAATGAAGAGGAGAGAGAAGGAGAAATATTTTAACAAGACATAGTAAAGGAAAAATAAATATTCATGACAATGAAAAATCAATTTAGGAATTTGTCTCCCAAATAGTAGAAGGTAAAAAACTGAAAGATTTATATTGAATTTAAATGAAGGATTCTAATAGGATTTATCATGCTTCTGGAGCATCTACAGAAGTAGGAACAGCAATTGTGATTAGAGACAAAATAACAATAAAAAAACAAAGATATCATTGGATGAAGTGAGGAAATTGCATTATAATTTTTGCATATAATACCATGACAAAAACCTGGTATCAATAAATATATGTCTATATATAATAGTATAATATTTTTGTATATAAAGAAAATCTAAGTGAATTATAAAGGACCTTAGAGAGTAGGTCAACAATGGTTCAGAACTTTGATTTTTCTCTTCATGATAAAGACAAACCTAAAAGATACCTTAGACAGGAAAGAATTTGAACATTTTAACAATATTAGAAAGGAAGAGATATGACATATCTTTACAGATTGCTGATTGGAAATCTTTGATAATATATTCATTTTTCATTATTGAATTATTCCTTTATAAATGATCGTATGATAGAGGCATAGAGAACTTATAAGTAAATAATGTGATGAACATTAAATATGTAAATTATAGGCAATATAATAAACTCCAGTCAATAATGGAAGTATGAACTAGGGACTAATTTTAAATTTATATTAACATATTGAATCCTACCTAATGAAATGGCTCAAATAAGTCACAGGAACAACACATTATTATATTAAAGAGAATAATGAGACATTTCAAAATTTCTGGGATGCAACAAAAGCAGATCTTATAACATATCTCTACTCATTTGTATCAACAAAAGAGAGAAAATAATAATTGAATACACAATTTTATAAAACAATTAAAAAATCATGTTAAGCCCAAATAAGTACAAAAATAGAAACCTGTAAAATTCAAGAAACTGAAGCACAAAACTGAAAAACTGTTGGCAAAAAAGGGAGCTTTTTTAAAATTAAAAAAGTAATCAAATGATCATCTTACTTAAAGTAAAAGTGATCAAAAAAGTAGGAAGACAAATAAATTACCAAAATAAAAAGGAAAGAAGAAAATTGTAATTAATAGAGAGTAAGTTTTTTAAATTATCAGAAATAATAACTATATGCAAACCAAATTGAAATTTTTCAAGTAATATATAAATATTTTAAAAATCTTACAATAGAAAATCTAAATACCACTCTTAAAAGGAAAAAAAACCTAATCAAGCCAAAGGGAATTCAAATGGAAAAAATTACTTCAACTTCAAGTGAATTGATAAGTGAATTCTATTAAGAATTTAAAATTAAACAATTATACAATGTGTTTATACAGCATATTGTTCACAAATTGGATAAAGAAAGCATATTTTCAGATTTATTCTATAAGATAAATATAGTCTTGATATAGAAAGATAGGAAAAGATGAAGCAGATAAAAAGTGCTGGAATAATATTATTGTTGAAGGAAAAATGAGAGACAAAATATAAGCAAAGAGCCTATATATTGTGATACATTCAAAATTATGTACTATTAAATATTTGGTTTTTACTAAGAAAACAATGATCCACATTAGGAAAACTATAAATATAGTCTGTCATATTAATATCAAAATTAATAAAAAATTACATGATTGTTTCAATAGACACAGAAAAGAAATATGAAAAATAGAGTATTAATTTTTTAATCTTAAAAACCCTAAAAAAAGGCATAGAAATCAAATGACCTTCCTTTTCCATTAACTGAAATGCATAAAACATGTAATAGAAAAAGGTTATATTTTCTCAAAACTTACACAGATAAAACAGTGCTTATTCTTTCTTTTCTTGGAGATAGTACTATAAATGCCAGTCATAAGAAGACAAAGAAAACAAATATGCATAAGCAATATGAATAAGGAGGAAAAATATTTCTATTTACAGAGTTTATAATAGTTTATTTAAAGAATCCATTTAAATTAAAAGAACTCATGAAAATAACCCCAGCAAAGGAGCAGGATACAAAGTAAACCAACAAAATCATTGTCATAGTATTTTATATTATATGCTTTATGTTGCTAAAAGTCAGAAAAGGAAAATAAAAATAATTCCAAAGTAGTTGCGTAATACATTTAGTGTATGGAGGTTAACATAAAAAGATATTATTAGGAGCTATGTAAAACAATTCCAGAACTCTGTAGAAATGCAAGAAAACTTAAATAATTGGAGAGATTGACAATTCATTGTTGAATTATGCCAGTGTGATATCACAATATATTTAAATTAATTCACAGATTTCATTTTACATCAAACTAGCAAAGCATCACTTTATGAAGTATAAAAAATTTTTTAGTATAAAGAAGTCAAGAATTTCAGAGACCATAATGAAATAGCAATTAAAATAAATTAATATTAGATCTCAAATACAAAGTGATTATTTGGTACTGATTAAAAAAACTTTGAAGTAAATAATAAATAAGATCTCTGAGCAAGTGAACACAACAATCCTATGTTTAATAAACTTAAGACCACAAACACTTGGAATGGAGGTGGGGTAAAAGGAGTAGAAAGAAAGAGAATAACAACTCCCAATTTAAATGAGTACACTGAAAAAAAACTAGAAAGAACTTTGAAAGAAATTAAATTTAGACTAAACTCTTATGTCATTCATCAAAATAATCTCTAGATAATTAACTTTAATATAGAAGATTGTTTAGAATTCTGGTCAAGATGGCGGAGCGAAGACAGGCACTGTGTAAAGGTTTCCTGGTCTTCCCTCATATATAATATGAAACATACATCTTAACAGAAATATGATTGACAAAACCCAGAAAAAGAAGCTAGCAGAACATCTCCCACCAAGATCTGTCTCAGGGAAACTTGGGTGAACCAGGAGCAGAGAGCAGAGAACCAGCACGGGTGAGGTGAGAGCAGTACTAACCTGAGATCAGTCATGGAGCCTTTAGCTGTGGGGGAGGTGGACTGGGGTGCTCCAGTGAGGTTGGAGTGCTCTAGGGGGCCTGGAGGGTGAGTTCCAGCACAGAGAGCTGCAGACTGCAGCTGGACACTGATCTGCTGGGCTCAGCTGCTCTGGCGGACAATGAGCTCCATACTGTCAATTCAGCAGAGTCCTCTTCCCTGAACAAACACAGTAACAGCTTCCCCCATCCCCCACCCCACAGGTTCAGGCATGCAGCAGAGTTCCCTTAGCTGAATGGTGAGATTAACTATCTTGCCCCTGTGCGCAGCCCACATTGTTCAAGGATAAAATTATCCAACAGCTTCACCTACCCTGTCCAGGCCTAGGGAGAGGGCCTCAAATCAAGGTCAAAGACAATCCAGAGAAAGCAACCAGCACTCCCTACTGGCCAGTCCACATGGATTTACTAAATCCAGTGAGCAAAGCTTCCAGGGTCTTCAACACCTAACCTTTATGAACCAGCCCCTCCCCAACACAAGATCTTAGGAAAATGAAGAAAGGCCAGAAGAAGGGGGGCGGTGTCCATGGAAAAAAGCCTAGAAGGAAAAACCCTAACTCAGAGAGATCTAGAACTTCTAGGGGAATATGATTTGGTCTCCAGCCCAGAAAGACTTCCTTGAAGAAAACAGTAAGGAGTTTAAAAATCAATTGAAAGATTTGGGGAAAGAAAACCAAGAAAAAAATTAACACCTTGCAAAAAGAAAACAAATCCTTGGAAAATACAATTGGACAAATAAAAAAAGAAAATAATTATCTCAAAACTTCAATTGGACAAATGGAAAATTCCTTCAAAAATAAAATTGACCAATTGCAAAAGTATCTGCAAAAGGTAAATGAAGAAATTCTTCTCTTAAAAAACCCAAAAAAGAATGGAGTCTGTGGAAACTAATGACTCCATGAGAAAGCAAGATTCTTTTAAAACCAAAAATAAAAATAGAAGAAAATGTGAAATATGTCATTAGCAAACCACTGACGTTGAGAAGATATCCAGAAGAGAAAACTTGAGAATCATTGACCTCCCTGAAATATTAAAGAGAGAAAAAAAGCCTGGGCTTAATATTACAGGATTTACTGATGGAAAATTGTCCTGGCTTCATGAAACCAGAGGGCAAAATAGTTACTGAAAGAATATATTTATCCCCTCTGGAAAGGGATCCCAAAATGAAAACACCAAGGAATGCTGTGACCAAATTCCAGAACTATCAGATAAAAGAGAAAATCCTGCAAACAGAAACAATTTAGATACCAAGGAACCACAGTAAGTATTATACAGGACTTGGCTTTATCAACATTAAGGGATTGAAGGGCCTGGAATAAGATATTCTATAGAGCAAGGGAGCTTGGAAGGCAGCCAAGAATTCACTATCCAGAAAAACCAAGCCTTCTCTTCTAGGGGAAAAGATGAACATGTAATGAAATAAGAGACTTCCAACTTTTCCTGATGGAAAGACCAGAGCTAAATAGATATTGTGGACTTCAAACAGGAGACTCAAGAGACACATGAAAAGGTAAAAGGGGGGGCAAAGAAAAAAAAAAACTGCTATCCAATAAGATGAAACTGGCTATATCCTGACCTAGGATAAAGTCTCTTATAAAGCCTGAGAATTGTAACTCTATTAGAGAGAATATACCTAGTCATAAATAATGAATAATCATGACTTAACTGTGACTATGATAGAATGATTGAAAACCAATATCTCCTTAAAAGGGAGGACAGTAAAGAGATGGGAGGATGGAAGAGATGGAATGGGCATAAATCACGTTACATAAAGAGGTACAAAGGACATATTGCAATAGAGGAGAAGAAGGAAGGAAATGAGAAAAAAACCTGAATCGTACTCTCAGGAGATTTGGCTTAAAATTAACATACACACACTCAGTTAGGTAAAGAAACTTGTGTTACCTTTCAAGTATTAAAAAGGGAAAAGGGGAGAAGGCAGAAAGAGGAATTAACAGAAGGAACGGAATGAAGAAGGGGCAAAAAGAGAAAGGGGAAAGAAAGGAGAGGGGGTTGGATATAAGGGAGTAAACACACTGAAGGTGGTGGTATTCATAAAACTGGGGAATATGGATAAAGTGGAAAAAGGGGGAAATTACAACAGAAGGAAGATAGCATGGGAGTCAATAAATAGTTAGTGATTATAACTTTGAATGTGAATGGGATGAACTCTCCCTTAAAATGTAAGCAAATAGCAGAGCGGATTAAAAAACAAATCCGACAATATGCTGCTTATAAGAAACTCATTTGAAGCAGAGAGATGCATATAGAGTAAAAGGAAAAGGTTGGAGAAAAATAAGTTTTGCTTCAACTGAAGTGAAAAAAGCAGTGGTGGCAATACTAATATCAGAAAAAAACAGCTCCAAAAATAGATCTCATTGAAAGAGACAAGGAAGGAAACTCTATCTTCCTAGAAAGTAACATAGACAAGGAAGCAATGTCAATACTAAATATGGATGTACCAAGTGGTATAGCATCCAAATTCATAAAAGAGAAGTTGAAGGAATGATAGGAAGACACAAACAGCAAAATTCCACTGGTGGGAGACCTCAACCTCCCACTCTCAGATTTATATATAGCTTATCATAAAATAAACAAGAAGGAAGTTAAGGAGGTAAATAGACTGTTAGAAATCTCAGGCATGATAGCTTTGGAGAAAAGTGAATGGTGATAAAAAGAAATATATATTTTTTCTGCAGTACATGGCACTTTCACAAAAATTGACCATATACTAGGGCATAAAAACATAAAAATCAAATGCAGAAAGGCAGAAATAGTGAATACATCCTTCTCAAATGACATGCAATTAATGGGCCAGGGAGAAATAGACCTAAAACTAATTGGAAACTAAAATAAAACCTCACTTTAAAGATGAATGGATCAAACAACAAATTGTCAAAATAATTAATTATTTCATCCTAGATAATGACAATAACAAAACAACATACCAAAATTTGTGGGATACAACCAATGCAGTTTTCAGAGGATATATTATATCTTTAATTGCTTATATGAATAAATTAGGGAAAGAGGAAGTCAACAAACTAAACATGCAACAAAAAAATTTAGAGAAAGAACAAATTAAAACCCCCAATTAAATATCAAATTATAAATTCTAAAAGTTAAAGCAGAAATTAATAAAATCAAAAGTAAGAAAACTATTGAACTAATAAATAAAAGTGTGGGTTTTATGAAAACTAAAATAAAATTTATAATCCTCTGGTTAATTTGATTAAAAAAAGAAATAAGAAAACCAAATTGCTACGATCATAAATAAAAACAGTGAACTCTCCACTAATGGGGAAATAATCTACTAAAATGGATGAATGTTTCCAAAAATAGAGGTTATTCAGGTTAAATGAAGAGGAAATCAAATACCTAAATTACCCTATCTCAGGAAAAGAAATTCAAAAAGATATCATTGAACTCCTAAGAAAAATTCTCCTTAGTCATATGGATTCATAGGTGAATTCTATAAAACATTTAAGGAACAATTGGTTCTAATTCTATATACACTCTTTGGAAAAAATAGGTAAAATGGAACTCTGCTTAACTCTTTCTATGTCACCAATATGGTGCTGATACCTAAACCAGGAAGAGTCAAAATAGAGAAAGAAAATTATAGACTTATAACCCTGATGAACATAGTTGAAAAAATCTTAAATCTTAAGAACATAATTACAGTAAGTTACAACTAGGATAACACACTATGACCAAGTAGGATTTATCCCAGGAATGCAGGGTTAGTTCAATATTAGGAAAACTGTTAGTATAATTCATTATATCAATAACAAACCTGTCAGAAATCATTATATCAATTACATCAATAGATGCTGAAAAAGCCTTTGACAAAAAAATAGCACTCATTCCTACAAAAAAAAAAACACTAGTGAGCATAGGCATAAATGGACTGTTCCTTAGAATAATAGACATTATCTATATGAAGCAATCAACAAAAATTATTTGCAATGCGCATAAGCTAGAGGCATTTCCAGTAAGATCATGGTAAAACAAGGATGCCCATTATCACCACTACTATTCAATATTGTATTAGAAATGTTAGCTTCAGCAATAAAAGAAGGAAAAGAAATGGAAAGAATTAGAATTGGGAAGGAAGAAACAAACCACTTACTCTTTGCAGATGACATGATGTTATACTTAGAGAATCCAAAAAACTCATCTAAAAATACTAGAAACAAATCCTCATAAATCTTCCATATTTCTATATATGACTAGTAAGATGCAGCAGAGAGAGCTAAAAGAGAAATCCCATTCAAAGTAACTTCAGACAATATCAAATACTTGGGAGTCTACCTGCCAAGGCAGACTAAGAAACTTTATGAACACAATTACAAAACACTTCTCACAAAAATAATATCAGATTTAAATAACTGGACAAATATCAACTGCTTATGGATAAACCAAGCTAATATAATAAAAATGGCAATTTTACCTAAATTAAACTACTTATTTAGTGCCCTACCAATCAAAATTCCAAAAAATTATTTTAATGAGTTAGAAAAAATTGTAAGTAAATTCATGTGGAGAAATAAATAAGTCAAGAATTTCCAAGGATTCAATGAAAAAAGGACAAAAGAAGCTGGCTTGGCCCTACCAGTTCAAAAATTATATTATAAAGCATCAGTCATCTAAACTCTCTGGTATTGGCTAAGAAATAGAGTGGTGAACTAGTGGAATAGACTTAGTGCAAAAGAGATAATTGGAAATGATTATAGTAATCTGCTGTTTGATAAACACAAAGAGTCAGCTTTGGGGATAAAAACTCTCTCTTTGACAAAAACTGTTGGGAAAATTGGAAGCTAGCATGGCAGAAATTTTGATCAGATCAACACCTTACACCCTATCCCAAGATAAGATCAAAATGGATACAGGATTTAGACATAAAAAACAATATTATAAGCAAACTAGGAGATCAAGAAATAGTTTACCTGTCAGATCTATGGAAAGGGAAGCAGTTTATGACCAAGGAAGAGATGGAGAACATCATTAAAAACAAACTAGATAATTTTGATTACATTAAATTAAAAAAAGCTTTTGCACAGACAAAACCAATGTTAACCAAGACCAAAAGAAATGTAGTAAATTGGGAAATATTTTTTACAACTAGTACATCTGACAAAGGACTCATGACTAAAACATATAGAGAACAAAGTCAAATTTATAAAAAAACAAGCCATTTCCCAATTAACAAATGGTCAAAGGATATGCAGAGGCAATTAACAGATAAGGAAACCAAAGTGATCCATATTCATATGAAAAAATGCTCTAAATCATTACTTATTAGAGAAATGCAAATTAAAGTATTTATAAGATACCATGTCACATATCTCAAACTGGCAAATATGACCAGAAAGGACAATGATCAATGTTGGCAGGGATACAGGAAATCAGGAAAACTAATACGTTGTTTTGGGGGTTTTTTTTAGGTTTTTGCAAGGCAAATGGGGTTAAGTGGCTTGCCCAAGGCCACACAGCTAGGTAATTATTAAGTATCGGAGACCAGATTTGAACCCAGGTACTCCTAACTCCAAGGCCGGTGCTTTATCCACTATACCACCTAGCCACCCCACACTAATACATTGTTGGTGGAGCTGTGAACTCATCCAACCTTTCTGGAGAGTAGTCTAGTATGTCCAAAGGGCAATAAAAATGTGCATACCCTTTGATCCAGCAGTAGAACTACTGGGTCTTTACCCTGAAGAGATCATGAAAAAGGGTAAAAACATCACTTGTACAAAATATTCATAGCAGCTTTGGTTGTGGTGGCAAAGAATTGGAAATTGAGTGAATGTCCATCAATTGGGTAATGATTGAACAAAGTGTGGCATATGTATGTTATGAAAAACTATTGTTCTATTAGAAACCAGAATTGGGACTATTCCAATTGGGAATTCAGGGAAGCCTAGAGGGATTTTCATGACCTGATGCTGAGTGAGATGAGTAGAACCAGATGAACATTATACACCATCAATATACAGGGGTTTGATGATCAATCTTAATGGACTTGTACATTCCATCAGTGCAACAATCAGGGATAATTTTGAGGTATCTGCGATGGAGAATACCATCTGTATCCAGAGAAAGAATTGTTGAGTTTGAACAAAGACCAAAGACTATTACTTTTAATTTTAAAAAAAATTTCTCATATAATTTGGCTCTCATATTTTTTTTTCCTTAAGAATTTGATTTCCCTCTCAAAACACATTCAACTTCGATGAAAGTGTAGCATTGAAGCAATGTAAAGACTAGCAGACTGCCTTCTGTGGAGGTTGGGGGGAGGGAAGCAAGATTAGAGAAAACATAGTAAAATTCAAAATTAAATAAACAATTTTTAAAAAAATCTCATTCATTATAATTATTTTCAGTTCTTTTGCCTTTTATTTCTTTTATTCATATTATAATTATTTTTGTACATTGTTCTCCTAGTTTTGCTTTCATCTCTCTATATACATCCCCCTATTCTCTGAAATCTTCATAATTTTCATTTCTTATGGTACAATAATGAGGCATTAAGAAAAAAAAGGTTTCCTCATCTCTGAGTTCTCTAAATCAATAGAATCATGTCTATTCCCTGTTTCCTTATGCATAATGATATTTTATTTTATATTCCCATTTATGCAGTCATTCTCCAATTGATGTTTCTTCATTTCTAGAGTTTAATATCTCAAAAAGTGGTGTTACACACACACACACACACACACACACACACACACACACACACATATATATATATAAAACATAAACCTGTAGTAGAATAAAAAGAGGAACTTTTCAGATTTATAGTTAGAAGAAAAAAATCACATAGGATAGATTACATATACAATTTTTTTAAATTCATGAAAAATAATAAGCATGGAAAAAGAAATTGTGGTCTGATTAGGAAAACATATTTATATCAAACATCTCTGGTAATGTCTCATATTCAAGATGCATAGTGAATTGACATAAATGTAGAAGACCAAGAGTCATTTCCCAGTCTAGAAGTGGTCAAAGGATATTTCAATAGAATTAATGCAAACTATCCAGAATATTCCAAATTACAAATAATTTTTAAAATGTACATTAGAGAAACTCAATGGAATCACTTCATATATCAATGCAAAAATGAAAATAAATTTATTAAGTACCAGGTGCTAAGTATTAAGGATACAAAGAAAAACAAGCAAGAGAATCATTTCATGCAAAATACAAAGATAGGGAGGGAGGGGAGGGAGGGAGGGAGGGAGGGAGGGAGGGAGGGAGGAAGGAAGGAAGGAAGGAAGGAAGGAAGGAAGGAAGGGAGGGAGGGAGGGAGGGAGGGAGGGAGGGAGGGAGGGAGGAAGGAAGGAAGGAAGGAAGGAAGGAAGGAAGGAAGGAAGGAAGGAAGGAAGGAAGGAAGGAAGGAAGGAAGGAAGGAAGGAAGAAGGAGAAAGCAAAAAAGGGATGGAGGAAATAAATATTTATTGTTGCTGTCAAGTCACTGAAGTCATGTCCAACTCTATGATCCAAAGCATTTATTAGCTGCCTATTATTTTCCAGGCACTGTGTTAAATGCTCCCAACAACTCTAAGAGGTACGTGCTAGTAAAATCCACATATTACAGTTGAGGAAATTGAGGGAGCGAGAAATTTAAGTCATTTGCTAAGTAGGCATCTGAGATTGGATTTGAATCTATGTTTTTTTGACTCTAGTTCCAACACTCTATTTACAATGTTACTAAGCTGTCTCTGGTCAAAGAAACTTCAGGGATGGCAATTAAAAATCATAGGGAATAACTGACACATAATTCCCAAGAACCACAACATGATTTTATAACCATTTTCTAAATTGGGGGTAATTATAGTTATGAATTGCTTCAATTTTGCCAGATGTTTTACTTATCAATTTTGGTTCAACATATGATAAAGGGATAGTGACGAGGACATACAAAGAATGAGAAGGAATGAAGAGAGTCAGAAAATAAAATTTTGTTTCTCAATCAAAGCTAGATTTGATCAAGATTTACTTTGAAATGTCCAAAGTCTCAGGACAGGAATTGAAGTTTGAGGTCAGAAACAGTTCACTGAAGGAAAATGGCGAAAGTGGGGCAAATTAGAGAAAATGATTTTTAAAATGACCAAAGTTGGAGGCATAATGGGAAGCTAGGAATGATACTACATTCTTGGTGAGAGTAGGTTTAATCACTCCAGAAAACAATTTGGAGAAAGAAATACTATGAAATTATTTGTTGTTTTAACACCTATCACTACTGGATTTACCCTCTAAGAATCATAGAGGGAAAGTATTTATGTTTACATATGCATGTATATGTAAATATATGCATATATATATTTAGCAGCATTTTTTGACAGAATCCTAGATATGAAGCTGTCACAGCAATTAGGAGATGACTGAATAAATATGAAAATAATGGAACATTGCAGTGTTAAGGGACAAAAATAAGGTACTATACCTATTATTTAATTAGTTTAGGAAACAAACTGAGGGAAATTCTTCTAATAGCACTCATTATTTTACCTTAAGAAATGAAAAATCAGGAAGAATTCAGAAAAACAAAAAAGAATATATGCAAAGAAAAAATGTAGAATTGAGGGGACAATATACAAATTAAATGAACACAACAGTACAAGGCATCCGATAGAGTGATTGAAATAAACAATCAAAGTTCAAATAAATAACATACTTCCTCATGTTAAAGAAGTGAGTGGTTAGGGAAGCTTCAGCTGTGGAAAGTTTCATTATTGTCAGATTTTGGTAGCTTTGTTTAGCAGTTTTGTTCAAATATATGGATATATGGAAGAGACTGTAGGGGCAAGTCTTCAGTGGGAAATATTTTAAGGAGGTTCAAGGCTTCCCCTCCCTTTTTATTATTTTATTTATATATTTTCATCCATATGCACATGTATATTTTTAAGTTATGAAATTTCCTTCCACCCTCCCTTCCTACCCCCCTCTCCTCAAGGGTGAAAAGTCAGGTTAGCATTGTATATACATACTTTGATAAACATGCTTACAAATTATTAATTTTCAGCATGAGGAATTAGGATTAAGGGAAAGAGATACAAAGATAATTTTTATAAAATGTTGCTCAGATTCATAAGGGTTTTTTGTGTGTTTGTGTGTGTGTGTGTTGTCTTGTTTGGTTTTGTTTTTCTTCCTCTGGATGGGGATAATATAATCCATAACCAACCAAATACAGTTGTCCTAGCTCTCTGGACTGCTTAGAGGAGCTTCTTCCATCGAGGTTGTTCATCTGATAATGTTGTTGTTGATGCGTTCCCTTGGTTCTACTCTCTTTGCTCATCATCAGATCTCATAAGTCATTCCATACTTTTCTACAGTCTGATCATTTATGGTTTCTTATAGAACAATAGTATTCATGTAACCAACTTGTTTAGCCATTCCCCAATTGATGGGCATTCCCTCAATTTCCGATTCTTTGCCACTACAAAAAGAACTGCTATGAATATTCTGGAACCTGTAGGACTTTTCTCATTTTTTCTAATTTCTTCTGGATATAGTTCTACATTTGAAATTGCTGAGTCAAAGGGTATGAACAGTTTTATTGATCTTTGGGCAAAGATCCATATTGCTCTCTGTTAACAACTCTTTTTTTTCAAATAACTTCATAAGGCAGAAAGGCACAGTGGATAGAGAGCTGACTTTGAAGACAAGAAAATATAGTCTATCTACTCTGTGAAAGTCACTTGATCTCTCATTACTATCTACGGAGTCATTGGTTACAGAGAAAATGAATACTTATATTGATAGAAAGAATTCCTTTTATCAGAGAATTCATAGATCTGGTCCTTTATCCAACCCTTATCTTTTTAAAACAATAATCCTTTCTATTGAACTGCCTGTATTCTCTCAGCATTTACATCTTCAATTTTATGCTAGATAATATATTGTGTATAGATGTTTTCCAAAATATTTCTCCCATATGTTGCCTGTATAAGTAATATGTCTTCTCACTTCTCTGCCTACATCTCCTAAATACATAGAGAATAAGTAAGTTCCTTACCAATGACAATGATTTCTACTTATTTTGCCTCCTCATAATTCCCAGAAGAACTACAAATAATAGGCATCAAGTAAATTGTAAACTAGTTTAAAATAAGTGTTAGATATAATGCCTAAGGCAAATATTAGCCCCTCATCCTCATGTCTATTATAATAATTCAATTGAAGAAAATGAGAGTGAATGATTTCACAGTATTTCTAGTTTAATTAAGTTTTTTTTTTCATACAGCCCTTTAATTTGTTTGCATGCCCTACTGATGGTTGGTAAGTAGCATTATGATTATTATGTGAATGATGGTTATTAATCTATTTGCCTTGAATTATAATGATATATGGTAACTGTAACTGAAATGACAACAAAGTTCAGTAAGACAAATACTTCTAAAGTTAAGAACATTTTATCTGCAAAATAACAACAATAGCAGCAATAATAACAGTAATATCTTTTTCTCATTTGCTTTAATAGTGTCTGGGACTCGGGGAGGCTAGGTAGTACAGTGGATAGAGCACCAGGCCCAGAGTCAGGAGTACCTGAGTTCAAATACAGATTCAAACACTTAATAATTACCTAGCTGTGTGGCCTTGGGCAAACCACTTAAACCCACTGCCTTGCAAAAAAAAAAAAGCTAAAAAATATTTTAAAATTTTTAAAAATTAGTGTCTGGGATTCAACTTGAAACTGTACTTTAATAATATAGTTATAAATTAAAGTATTTATAGGAGTAACTATCATGAAATGTGATCAATTTTAGTTCTGAATTTAGCAATGCTCACTAACTACCTATTTCTATCCCCTAGCAAGGCATAGAGGTACCACTGAATTCTGGTAACTTTTCAAGGAAAACACCAGATCTGAACAGGTTCTACCATAATAGAAATGATTTGAATATGGTTTCCATGATAGATTTTGTCTCTTATCCAAGACCCAGGCTAACTTTAAAGGCTTTAAGGCTCACCTTTTGAATTTTAGTTATCAGATAATTAAATGGAGGTTCTTTTGGATGGGGATAGGGCGCAATAACCTGTCTACTAAGTAGTCTATGAAGGTATTACATGTTCATACTGATAAGCAAAAGCACAAATAAAAATAGCTTTAACAAAACAAACCTTTATTATATAGATCACATTATGGTGTATGTAGTTCCTATACAAAATATCCCCTGGAAAGTACTTTGTATATTTCTAATTCATGAAATTAAATTTAAAATGTCCTTTCATGAACATTCATATACTCACTGATCAGAAATTATCAGTTTGCTTTACTGATTTATAAGTAGATATGTTTGGTCTTATAGTCAGACAATTTTTTTGTACTTTCACAAAAATAACATTGACAAACTTGTATTAAATTTTGTATAAGTAAAATATATTTTAAAATGTATAAGTAAAATACAAACTCTCAAGGGATTTTCAAGATTTTATATTTCAACTGTCAAAACAACTCATTTTTTTTTCAGTAGTTCTTTTACTAGTGAAGAATACATATGGGTTGGTGGAGAGTTATGGTTCTTGTCTGGAGGCATGCTGAACATAAATTTTCCTTAGATTTTAATTAAGTAATTAACAAAATCTCTTAAATTGTTCTTAGGTTTATGACTTGGAGCTGGTCGAATGACCAGACAACAAAAGGATTCACAATGTTTTAATATCAAGATGAAAGTGAGTGTCTTCTGGATTTGCTCAGAAATCTTTGCCATTAACATTGGCATTCCCATTGACATTTTTATCAGCAACTTAGAGAAAGCATATTTATCACATTTTTAGATATCACAAAGTTGAGAGGGATAGCAAACCTCCAGATGACAGAATTAGGATTCTCTAAAACTATGAAAATTTAGAACTTCAATGAATAAGATGAAGTTCAATAGTACTAAATGGAGTGAAAGAATGAATGAAAAAAATGGTGCACACTTTTTACTAGTTATTGTATTAAATTCATGTAGTGGATCACGTGTGAATTCAAAAAGTTCATTTCATAAGTACAACACTTGGAAGTTCTGGATAGTCATTAGTTCTACCTACTAGTTTAGTAGGAGTTAACCATATGCCATCATAACAAAAATGGTTAGGGAGGTTTTAGGATATCCTAAGAGAGAAAGAGTACCAGAAGTCTGTGATAGTACAGGTATATTCTTCCCTCATCAGATCATATCCAAAATACTGTTTTCAAGTCTGAGAACCACATTTTAGAAAGAGATTGAGAAGTTTCAAAGGGAATTTTATTATAATTTTTCAGGAATTTAGTTTTTTTGTATTATGAACTCCTTTAGCAGTCTGGAAAAGTCTAATTCCTTATCAGAATAATGTTTTTAAATGTACAAAATAAAATGTACAGAATTCAAAAAGCTTTCAATTAAAATTAAAAAGCTTCCATAAAATATTCACTAATCCTGGATAAGAAGGAGGATGGCAAACTGGTTGATGAAGGGCCTTAGATATCAAATTAAATCACAGTATATGAGAATGGGTTAAAGAAATTATTTACATCTACAATGGATAAAGAATATGTTGAGAAGATAAGATAAATATTTGAAGATCTGTCTCTTAGAAAAAGTTGAACCCCAGCAAGAAATAGGAGTAAGGGTAGAAATGGAAAAGGGACAGATTTTGACCTGAAGAAGATAACTAATTGTTCAAAAATAGAATGGACTGTCCTCTGAAGTGATGGATTTGCTCTCTCTGGAAATCTTAAAGCAAAGACTATCTGACCTTCTTATTCAAGGAAGGGTTAGTTGTGAAGGCTTCTAAGGTTGTTTTCAACACTGAGATTTTATGATTCTGTGATTTTTGTCTCTAGAGTGTTGAGTTGCAGATAAAACTGGAATAATTAGCAATGTTTGAATTTGATAGGAGATGTGGTGCTTCCTGACATTTTCACTGGCTGTCTCCCATGCATTGGAATGCATTCCCTCTTCATCTCTGCCTTCTGGCTCCTCTGGCTTCCTTCAAATCCAGCTAAAATCCCACCTTCTATTGGAAGCTTTTCCTAATCCCTATTAATTCGAAAGCCTTTCCTTCATTGCATTGATTATTTTCAACTTATCTTGTCAAATGCCTGCATCCCCCATTAGACTGTGACCTTCTTGAGAGCAGGGATCTTGTATCACTAGTATTTAGCATGATGTCTGGTGTATAAAAGGTGCTTAATAAATGTTTAATAACTATGTGTGTTTGTGTGTGTGTGTGTGTGTGTGTGTGTGTGTGTGTGTGTGTGTGTAAGGGTTGGACAAGAACCCCTACACATATTTTGAGCTTTAAGGCTCATTGAACTTGATGATTCTATGCAAAAGATTACAAACTTGAAGAAGCTGTATATGATACAGAAATAAAAACTGGTTCTGAATGACCAGATCCAAAGAAAAGGTGGGGGGGATAGTTCAGTAAAACCAACATATCCATCATGTATAACTTGGCTGGAAATATTCTATACCTATAATTCTCCATCTCTACAAAGAAGAGAGGATGATAAAGATGAATAATTTTTAAAAAAATGAAAACAATTCCTATTTTCCAAAAATGTTTTCCTTTTCAGATAGTGATGTCACTTTTTAATCAGGATCAAGCATAGTAATAATGGGGCAGAGAGAGTATACAGAAACATATCAGATGAATTCCAATGAAAGTACATCAGGGAACCATCTATAATTTAACTTCAAGTACATTTATTTTTTAAAAAATTATATTACTTGGGCTATTGAGACAAATAAGCCATGGTAAATGTTAGATACTATATGGTGAGCTCTTTATTGTACACATTAAAGATCTATATTCTATAGATTTTGCAAATGATGAGTACAGTTCTGAAGCCTAGATAAAAGTTTTTGTCTAAAGTTAAAGTTGACTGGTTTATATTTTTTAATACTTTGACAAAAAGAAAACAATTACCCACCCCACTGAATACATTTTCAACTTAATAGACTTCAAAAAATCTAAAAATGAGATTACAATTCTTGATCTTAACAGAAGCACACATTGGCACAGAGAGAAAATAGGTTACAAAATGAAAGTTGCCCTATGCCCAGAAGATTGATTAAGTTTACTGCTGTCAGAGCTCACAAAGGAGGAAATTATAACATGCTCATTTTCCTCAAAGAACTGCCAGTCTATTATGGACAAACAAATTTATAGTAAAGTGGAAGGAGGACTGACTTACTGATGTGGTGGTTGTTTATAAGTCATTTCAGACATATCCAACTTTTCGTGACCATTTGGGATTTTCTTGACAAAGATATTGCAGTGGTTTGCCACTTCCTTCTCCAGATTATTTTACAGATGAGGAAACTGAGGTAAACAGGGTTAAGAGAGTCCTGGTACTGAGGAACAGTAATTTTCTGGGGCAGAATTAGAACTCAGGAAAATGAATCTTTCTGACTCCAGGTACAACAAACACTCTACTCACTTAGTCACTTAGCTGCCTCACTACTATTAGCTATTAACAACCATTCTGAGTTATGTCTTCTAGCCATTTCTGGATCCATCTGATTGTAGAATCATCTTCCACCTCTCTGTCTCTGTCTGTCTCTGTCTCTCTCCCTCTCTCTTTCTGTCTCTCTAGCTCTATCGCTGCCTCTCTGTCTCTCTGTCTCTGTCTCTATCTCTGTCTCTGTCTCTCTTGCTGTCTCTGTCTCTCTTGCTGTCTCTCACTGTCTCTCTCGCTGTCTCTCTCTCTGTGTCTTTCTCTGTCTGTCTCTCTGTCTCTGTCTCTCTCTCTCTCTCTCTCTCTCTCTGTCCCACAAGACTAATACAATATACTTTATAAAAAGCTGTGCTAAAATCTACGTAAACTCTACCCATATCATTCTCTTCATCTCTTAGTTTAGTCATTTTGTCACAAAGTAAATTAGGTTAACTTGAAATAATCTATTTTGTGATGAATAAATGCTGACTTTTTGTAATCTTCTAGTGACTTTCTGGGGCAGGAAGATGGTGATCAATGGAACTGGAATCAAGAAGACTATTCTTCATGAGCTCAAATCTAGCCTTCATCATTTACTAGTTGTTAGACCATGGACAAATTACTCATCTGTAAATGAGCTGGAGGAGAAAATAGCAAACCACTCCACTATCTTTGCCAAGAAAACCCCAAATAGGTTGGACATAATTGACACAGCAACAACCCCTTTCTAGATTTATTCTAGATTTATTCACCATCATTTTAAGGATCCCTTCTAGATTTTTCCCTCTAAGTTAAAATCAAATTCACTGACCTATAGTTTGCAGTTCCTATTCTCTTGCCTTTTCTGAAAAGTGAGACATTTACCCTCTCCAGTCTTGCAACACCTCTTCTGTTTTCCATGTTCTCTCAAAGATGACTAACAGAAATTCAGCAATTACATCTTTTATTAGTTACATAGTACTCTAAAATATAGTTCAACTGGACTTGGTGACATGAAGTCATCAAGAGCATCTGAGTGTTCTCTATCTCCTTGTCACAACATAAAAACTCTATTAGTTCTATCAATCAGTCAATAAGCATTTATTAATAACAATAATAGTCTTATTATTAAGAACCTACAATATATCAGGTATTATGCTGAGCACTGGGAATACCCAAAGAATTAAAAGATAGTCCTGCCTTCAATCTGATGTCTATGTAGTTCTATTATTTTTAGTGACAAAGTCATTGTCCTTGGTAGAGAAAAGAGTAGTAAAATAAAAACTGATTGGCTTCATATTAACTTCAATTAAAACCAATGTCTGATCTCTCCTAAGCTCCAGTGAAAATAAACAAATAAAACACCTTTAGAATTAGATTCCTTCGTTTGCTTTATTACCTTTCGTTCCCTAGCATTAAAGACATCCCTGCCATACTCTCATGTTTTGTTTCCTGACTTTTTCTTCATCTTATCTGCATTTCTTTTTTCAATCTAACTTAATTGGTGAGGTCCCTGTGCATCCACATTGGTCCCTTCAAATAGCCAAAAAAAAAAAATCACATTTTTTTTTCTCCTTTTGCCAATTACCGCTATCTTTGTAATTTACTCAGAATCATTTAGGCATTGACAAAATCAAGCATTTTATGATCAGGTTTTGGGGGTTCCAAATCTTGTGCTTCCTTACCTCTATTCCATACACCATGCACAAAGACATAACAATGGAGTAGATCAAATCTGAATTCTCGTATTTAATTATCCCATTCACTAATACTCCCCAGAAATCTGCACAGATCATGACTTTCCCCAGAATCACACATACAACAAAATCAAAGTCACTATACTCAGGTCTTTTGATTCCAAATTCAGCACCTTTTCCATTATAATATATAGAAGGAAATAATTGAAAAATAGAAGAAATCTTACTTTTCTTTAGTCTGTACTATCAAACCCTTCATCCTACCCAGAAATGTTTTCAAAGCAAGTGTTGGAATTTCTAACCACAGCATTTAGAAAAAATAAATTTCCCTGAATGAAAATAAGTTCAATTGTAAATTGTGATTAACCATTTTAAACAAAATTTCAAGTGCCTATCAAAGTACTTCTCACCACAAGAGGGCACTCGAGGACACGGGTCCATGGTAATGATTGCTAACATATCATTAACAGAACTAGCAGAAAGAGGCCAGTCAGAAGTCACATTCGACAGTGGTTATCTAGCTAGTTATAGAATGGAGACAGTCTTTGGCATTTATTGGTGACCTCTGACATTCACATTATCATAAGATCAAGGAATTCATTGAACTTGTATCAAGCTTAAGCACTTTTAGACTCCTGGTAGCTTAGTCATGCTTGGGGTTTTTTTAAAACAAGTCATCCTCATAAAGGTAAATTGATAATGTAATGAATGACAATTGGAAGTAAAATCTGCTTTAGTATGGTGCCTATGCTATACCCACAATTCTTTCAGGGGCTCATTGTCCCTTCCACCCCTCTTCCACCTTCACCATGTCACTGGTTACGAAGTTCCTCACTGGCTCAAATCAACTGATAGGAAACCAAATTACAAGAGATTAAAATAGGGTATTATAGATATCCTGGGGCATCAGGGAGATTTACATAGGAGCTCTTGGAAAAAACACAGGGAAAGGGTCACTGACCCATACCTAGAACTGAACCAAGCTCTCTCGTCTTTGCCATTGCTACTCCAGTTAGAGCCATGATGAGGCCATGCTTGCAAAGGGAACTTGTAAAAGAGAGGGGTGAAGGTGGGAAGGAGAAGGGTCACTGACCCATACCTAGAACTGAACCAAGCTCTCTCGTCCTTGCCATTGCTACTCCAGTTAGAGCTATGATGGGGCCATGCTTGCAAAGGGAACTTGTAAAAGAGAGGGGTGAAGGTGGGAAGGAGAAGGGTCACTGACCCATACCTAGAACTGAACCAAGCTCTCATCTTTGCCATTGCTACTCCAGTTAGAGCCATGATGGGGCCATGCTTGCAAAGGGAACTTGTAAAAGAGAGGGGTGAAGGTGGGAAGGAGAAGGGTCACTGACCCATACCTAGAACTGAACCAAGCTCTCTCGTCTTTGCCATTGCTACTCCAGTTAGAGCCATGATGGGGCCATGCTTGCAAAGGGAACTTGTAAAAGAGAGGGGTGAAGGTGGGATGGAGAAGGGTCACTGACCCATACCTAGCCTTGAGCCAAGCTTTCTTCTTCACCATTGCTACTCCAGTTAGAGCCATGATGGGACCATGCTTGCAAAGGAAATTTGAACAAAAGAGGAATGGGGAGGGAGGGAAAGGGGTTTGGAGGAAGGGGTGGAGAAATCATTTCCCTGTGAGTCAAAAGACACCAGCTGTCACCCCGAATTGGGGGGGGGATGAAAGGGGGAGTGTGGAAAACTGGATCCAGCCTCTCCCTAGAGCAATGAAAGCTGAGTCATAATAAGCAGTCAGAAACACGAAGCCCTTAAAAAAAAAGATACAGTAATTCATGCTACATCAAAGCAGTGATTAGCACAACTTCCTGGCTGTCTCCTTCTGTTTATTTATGGTGCATTACAGGTTTTTAATGCTATTTTCATAATGTGTTTCAGCTGCCCCAGTTCCATATTTGGGTAGTAAAGGTGTCTACATTTTAGGGCACCCCACCACCACCAAAAAAAGACTCTACAGACCCATAAACAGCAGCACAGATTTTCCTTAGGCAGCACCCACAAAAACACTAAAACACAGTGCTGTAAAAAGGCAGCTGTAGGCTCTTGACTTTTCAGGGAAAATAGATAGCTCTGACCTAGTCCTGATCTGCTCTTTTGGGAATGGACAGAGGTCATTATTTTTTTTTTTTAGTAGAAATGATGTCACCCTTTTTTTTAGTCCATTCTTAACTATGCCATCCAGCTCTGACATTGCTTGGGACAGATTTCTTATTTGAATCATCATAGTCTCATTTCTGGGAAGGGGAAGGGGGAGGGGCATAAGAAGAGAAGGGGAGAGATCCCTATAAATTTGCTTTTTTTTTTTGCCTCTCTTTCAGCTCACTCAAGAAAAAAAATGATAATGGTGATGATGATCCTTTTAGGAAAATGCAGTAGCAATCCACCCTATGTCAAACAGGCAAGATTTATTTCTCCTTCCCATAAATTGAGCAATACTCCCCCTCCAAGCATGACTTCTCATTACAGTTATTCTTCTCCTGAAATGCAAAGTCATTTTATTTATGCTATGGGGAAAATGTATAAATATATATATATATATATATATATATATATATATATATATATATATATATATATATATATATATATATAATATGTATACTCTCTTAGTATACAAACAAAAAGAAAATAGTATTCCCCCAAAAGAAAAGGGGGGATATAGATCAATCAAGAGAACTTAAGACATTTTATTTTCAGCTAAGTGAATGACACATGGAAGGTTGCTGATCACCTCCTGCTGAAATGTTTCTACCCTGGTGAGTGGGAGTGAAAGTTTCAAAAGGCTTGTTTTTAGGTTTATGAATATTCAGTGTGTCATTATAAGCATAGGATTCTGTGTCATAGTTTCTATTAAAAAAATCCCCTGTCCCACTCCCCAGCCCCCAAAAGTATTCAATGCTCATGAAGGGCAGCAGGGAGAGACAGCTTTGCGTACCTCAAGGCCTCAGAGACAATTCATCCCCTGTTCCACACAGACTGGGTGACCCTGAACAAGTCATTTAATCTTTTAGAGTCAAAGCCCCCAGGCAACTCTCTAAAACTAGAATTTGCTGAGCAGTTATTGACCTATACCAATGAAGTCACTGGCCAATTTAACTACCCTACAGAGGTAGTTGATAAATTTATTGACAGTGCCACATAATTTTTTGAATCGTTTTTGTATCCCCAGTATGTAACACTGTGCGTGGTGTGTAGTGGGTGCTTAAGAAATATTTACTGACGGATGCAGCTAGCAGAAAAGATCCCACTCGTTTCCACTTGTACTACCATAGTTAGCCCAAGAGCTGCAGCCATGAAGTATTGCCAGGTAAGTAAGAGACATTGCTTCAGGCTCTATGACTTATTCTGACTTTGATATGTCTCCTAGCCTTACCAATTTTAGTGCCATATTCTCGAGTGGACACCTGTCCTAGCAACTGAGCTGGAACCTGAAATGCATTTCACATTGACTGCCCCACAATCATCCCAAGTTAACCTGGGTCAGAATTTGACCAGTCATCTATGAATAAAACACATTCCATTACCTAGTTATGAAGGCATTCAGGACTCTACAGTCTCCTATTTCTATCAGTTGCATCAGCCATAAAAATATATTGCATACAAGGACTTGGTGTCTAAGTTCACAGTTTAGTAGTGTGTTATTTTCCCCCTCCAACTTCCTAAATCAAATGGAGGTTTTTGAAAGTATCTGAAGTTATAAGTCCAAAAGAAATACCTCAATGATTAATTTGTTCTTAATGTTCTGTTAATTTTGATAATGACTTGTTGGTCCTTTTTTTAATCTAGCAACATTCTACAATTGCAAACATATTCAGCTCTCTTGGGAAAGAGAAGTAAATTCTCATTTGTCTGATAGGCAAACAAGACCAAATATCAAAACAATTTAATCTAACCCTCAATTGGAAGTGAAGGTTATATACTTCAAGACTCTAAATACTGCTAAGCTACATATTTCAGGTTAGTTCAGAAATACAGGCATCAAGATTAATTGATTAGCATCAGTTCTCTGACCTAATTGCTAAACAATCATCTTGATAGAAGAAAGTGAGGAGGGATCCTAATACTGCCCACTTTTCTCAGTGTCATTCCATCTCCTTTCAAATATATAGTATACTGGAAAAAATCCTGAATCTGATATCAGAAAAATTTGCCTTCAAGTATATCCTCTGAGAAACACTAATTGTGTAACCACAAGGAAATTCCTGAATCCCCAGTCTCCTTTTTCTTTCCTTCAGCCATATAACTGGTGGGCCCTTCAATATGTATTTTCCCTGATAATTCAAATGTGAACTTTTTGAGAAACGAGACGGGATTTTCTCTATGTATTTCTAGCACTTGGCACAATGGCCGGTTATGAGGACTAAATAATTGCCTTTTTGTTCATTCCTTCATCAACAAAATAAAAAAATGGGTTAGGATAAAATCTAAGGCCCCTTGCAGCTCTAAAATGTGTGTTTTCCTGTCCACCCCATCACTATAAGCCAATCCAGAGGAAATTTAATAGATTTGAAGTTAGAAGAATTGAGTACTCTCTCAAATTACTTAGTAACTGCATTATTCTAAGCACCTAATTTCACAGTTTCTTCTTTTATCCAATGAAGACATTCAATTAAAGAAAGGGATATCTAAGGTTAATTCCATCTATGAAACCTCTGATCCTTTGATCTCATAAGTCCTAGTAATTATCTTCAATAAAACATAAGGTCATAGAGATATGGGTGGGTAGGAAAAGAAGAGTCAACTGAAAAGGTCTTCATGCTATACCTGAAAACCTCACACTTGTTTAGGAAGTTGTTTGTGTGGGAAGGGATGGGGAGTTAGAGATTGCTAAACCAACCCAGAATCTGGGACTTTGTGGGGAATCTTTCTACAAACTTCTCTGAGTTTAGGACAGAAAAAAAATTATATGGGTCTGAAAGAAAATGAATGTGATTTCTGAACCAAACAAGGTGACAAAGGCTTTTTTCTTTCTAAAATCTTTTTCAATGTCCAATTTCTTTTCTTAGAATCAGGACTTCAGGACTGTCTTGGAAAAAAATCTAAGACACATGGTCATCAAAACTATCAGCCAGTAGAGGGAGCCAGTTACATTGGTATCACTTTGCCCACTAGGGTTCATTGGGACTCGAAGGTTCACACAAGCTCCCAGACACCCTGCCTATGGAGCTTATTAAATTTAGAAGAAAAGAAAAGAGATACCCTCCGGATCTGGGCTCTCTCTTGAATTGATGGCCCAGTGCATTTTCCCTTGGCAGTCTTGGTGTGAATAGACAGTGGCCCCCAGCACTGTACTTGGAGCCAGAGCTCCACAGGAGATGTGACAGATTGCCAGGTTAATAACTGAGTTTCTAAAAGAAACCCTAAGTACACATTTAGGTAAGGGACCAAAACAATTCCCACAGAGTGCTAGGGTCTTTTGACTCAATTAGTTTACTCACAACTGGACTGCGTAAGGCATGGTTGTTACTATGAACCCTAAATTTCCTGACTTCTTCATGACAGAAACTCAACAACAGTCAATGCAAGGAAAACATGGTACAGGGAAATCAGTATTGGATTTGAAGTCTAAATATTTACTCTTTGAATGGCTACATATGTGAGCTTTGCCAAATCAGTTGGCCTCAGTTTCCTTATCTGTGAATGAGGGAGAGGTGGACAATACATTATGCCACAATATACCCATCCTAAATTAACTTGGACAGATTCAATTCTAGGTGGCACAGTGATTAGAATAAGGAACTCAAGAATCAAGAAGACCAATCATTCATTCAATAAACATTTATTAAACACCTACCTTGTGTCAGGCACTAAACTGAGCCCTTACTTCAGATATTGCCTAAGAAGCAGCTAGGTAGTGCAGTGGATAGATCCAGTCTCAGATACTAGCTGTGTGGCCTTGTGCAAGTCACTTAACTAGGATTGCCTGCCATCCAGGGCCATCTCCAGTCAGCCTGATTCATATCTCTGGAGGAGAAATTGAGACTGGTAACTTAGTACAGCACCCCCTCGCTTACATCCAATACATGTGCTTGTCATGGCATCACCTCTCTGATGTCATGGTCTTCTTTGAGAATGAAGGACAAACATCATATTGCCTCTGGCAATATTTACTTATTGCATGACTCCACAGTTACTAACTCATTTACAAAATGGAGATAATAGCATCTACTTGAGGGCCACTGTGTAGATCAAATGAGTTTACATATGTAAAGTCCTTTGCAAACCTCAAAAACCTAAGTAGCCAAGTCCTAAATAATGAATTCCCCTAAAATGGTTATTCTTGCTGCATATTTCTATTGGGTTAAAATCAATGATCACATTTTATGTAACTAAAACTTTAAATACATATGAATTCCAATACATGAGACCACGTAAGGGGATACTTATCATTGCCTAAGGAAAACATGATGACTCAGTTTCTCCAAACTGTATGCATAGCATTTATTTTTTTCTGAAATTAGTTTTGACAATATTGACCCATTTTGACTCCAAATGAGTTAGAACTACTCTTTCTTACTAAAGTAATAGTACCTGCTGGAGTCTGGGCATATTCAAGGATGACTTGTACCTTTGGTGTAAGGGCATTAAAGCATCAACCTTTGGGGTCCATCTACCACCTAAACTCTTACATATGACTCCAAGAAGTTGTAGCATGTTCAGTGATTGCACCCAGATAAAACCTCAGCTAATGGGATTAAGGGGAACCTATGAGTCTCAATGTGTTGGACAGTTATGAAGACATCCAGTCCAAGTATGTGAAGACTCTCCACCCTGAAATTTCCACTCATTTCTTCTTTTTTTTCTGTCCTTTACAACCCTGAATTCCTCTTCTGGTTATGGATCTTTTGGGACACTTTTTTATTCATATCCTTTCAAAAATGTCAAATTTAGGACAATAAACTAATGTAATCTGAGGAAGACTAAATGTGAGGATGCTGACATGGAAAGGTTAAGTTGAAATACTTTGGTTTTAGAAAAACTCATTTAGTACTTACTCTCCTACTCTTCAACTTGATAGCAGAGGATCCAAGGATAACAATCCTTGTTTTGAGTTCAGAGACAATAAAAACCTTATCATTCCTTCAACTTTCACTACCCTGATACTATCACCCTCCTGCTGTATATGACAGTTTCAGTGAGACTGGTTGTTTCAGATCAATGCCTTTTAAAGCTTAAAAAAATTATAGCTGAGTTAAAATAACAATAAAAAAACTCAAGCCGATATAAGCTTTTATATGAGTCTGACATCATGGCTTAAGCTTTAGTGAGTTTCTAAAGGTGAATATAAATTAGAAATAGAAGCTTTTATTTAAAAAATTAATTAAGTTTTTTTATTAAATAAAAAGAAAAAGGCCAGAGTCCTTTTCCTCCTCTAAATGCTGAAGAAAATTAGGTATGTTATTCATTTTTCTTTGGATTAAAAAAAAACTATGAAAAAACTGTTTTTGAGTTGAATTTTTGACAGAAAATGAGTAATGTTTGAAAAGAGCTTCATAGTGCATACAAATAGTGACTCCAACAAGTATTAGAAATAATCTAAAAAAGTACATTAGTTATGCACTATTTTATTTTATTTTGCCCTGTTTTCAGGTAGAAGAGGAAGGAACTGTGGATAGGTTTTGAAAATAGTTTAGGAATCTCATGTGCAAAGGGCACTAATATTGTAATTACTGGTTTTCTTTTATCAGCCTTAATTCTCTTTGTGGCTTCCGCTATTTAAAGTTACTTGTTCACCTACTGTAGCTAATTCCCTTTGTTAAATTTCACAGTCAATGCTGCTTCCTGAATATTTGTTATTTCAGTCCTATGGATGTGGGCTTCTCAGATAAAGGAAAAACTGGGTGCATCCATCTGTGGGTAAATTAAAAATGAATTTAACCCCTTCATTCCTGTGAATGCATTTATCCTGAGGCAACCTGTATTCATTTTTTTTACTTACACAGAGTAAAATTACTGGTAGCATAAGTATTGACAAAATCTAGCCAATATTCTGTACAGTCTGTACTACATTACCATGAGATGACCCCTTAAAACAAAAGTTGGGAAGGGGGACAAAGAGAGAAGGAGCAAAATGTTAAGAACAAGAACAAACAGCTAAGTGGTTATAACTTTAGAGTGAATAATCTGTTTTCATTTCCCATGGTGTGCTCCCTGTCAAATTATGTGCTTATTTGCAACTTGGTGAGAGTTTATCATGTCCTCGAAATGCCACTTGCCTTTTACAGTGATTTGAGAAGGGAGAAATGAAATGTGTGTATCTCGGGAGCTGAGGGGGAAGGGTGAAGTGGGAGAAGGACATGGAAATGACTTTAAGCTGAGAAACTTGGACACTAAGCCTGGAAATGGGCAGTTCTGTCTGGTGACAGAGAAACTGAAGTTAACAAGTATTTATTACTTAACCAGGGGTCAAATTCTGTGCTAAATGTGAGTGTGAAGGGTAGACTTCCTTCCTTCTGCTCCCAGAATCTACTGTCTCATCAGAGTAAGACAAGAAAATTGGGAGTTTGGGACAAGTATGGAATCAAGTTACTATTAAATATTCAAATGTGTCTTTATTTGGGGAAGGAGGGAAAGCTTAAACACCCTAAGACAGGGGAAACAGATTTATTCACTAGAGTCAACATTTATAGGAATCTGGCTCAGGATTAATTTAAATTTCCCAAAGTGTATCTGGGAATAGGATCTTCATGGGAGCACTAAATTTTGGTTTCTCATTGACTTTTTCTCACAATTTTTCAAGGTTATTTAAAGAGTCTGAGCATCACAGAAAAGGCTGTTGCTGAGGGTTCTAGAGGCCTTGAGAGTGAAATGCAGTTTTTGTAGTGTTTTTTAAAAAAAAATGCTCCCCATGAAATGGACCTGCTATTTAATGAAACCTTGCAAAGACCTGTGTTCTAATCAGCAATCTCCTTCCAATTTGAGTTTTTCACTTGCTTTTTAATTGAAACTGCTGAAGGAAGCCTGTGCCTGTATGTACTTGAGTAAAAGCATCATGTTTCCAGTTTTCCTCTACCTTGAATGGTACTATAGTAGAACACAAAATAGGGGAAACCATAGTCGACTATAGTCAGTGGACCTGGGTTCAAGTGTAGGTTCTTCCACTTATTATGAATTGCTTAGAACCAGCTATTTTATCTCTTGGAGATTCCATTTCTCTGAATCTCAGCATTATGATAGAGTGGGAACCCAAGCTAGGATTCCTCACTATGTTACTTGTATGACCTTGGACCAATCATTTACCCTTTCTGAGTCTTAGTTTCCTCATCTGTATAAATGGGGTTGAACTAAAGGACCTCAAAACTTCTGTCCTGTCCTATTCTAAATCTGTAATTTAGTCCAATGTGTTCAGTCAGGAGCTCCTGTCAATATCCCCTACACTTGGACATCAAACATCTGACCAAAAAGATTTCAGTTACAGAAAACTCACTCTCTCTCTCTCTCTCTCTCTCTCTCTCTCTCTCTCTCTCTCTCTCTCTCTCGGCAGGCAATTCTACTTTTAGAAAACTCGTAGTTATTAGGAAGTTTCCTCATAAGCAAACAGAAGGGCTTGAGATAAGTTGGTAACAAAATCCCACTGATCACAATTCTAACATTCTGTGAATCTTCTTACATTCCCGAGGCAAACTGCATTTGCTCCACATTAAAGATCTCTCTTTATGCAGCCTATGACATCCAATTGCTAGGTGACAAGTTTGACCTGACTTGCCCATGCTGAAGAGCTAACAGCTGTTTATAGGGGATGGGGTGGGGTGGGGGGGGGGGTAAGGAGGATATTGAAGAGAACTGAAATAGCATATCTGGAAGCAGAGAAGAAATGAAAGCTGTGGCACCAAAATTAAGCAAAAAATGGAGCTTTCAGAATGCCATCACCAAGTAGGGGTGCATAAACATGAAGCTAGGAAAGGGTCTGGAGGAGGAAAAAATCCAAGAACAAACTCAGGTCAAATCAATGTAGGAATAATACAGATACGAGAGGTCAGGATAATCATGGGAAGCAAGATCATTTTTCTTCATGGAGAGCTTTAAGTGGTTCTTTCTTTTGATGATGAGCCAGCACATGCCAGCCACATACCTTAAAAGATCACACAGAAATTAAAATCCAAAGAAAGCCAGCAACACAGTTCACAAATAGAAGTTATTACCCACACTACAGTTTGGTTTTCATTTCTGCTTTATTCTCTTTCAGTCCAATGTTTGTTCAATGCTTTCTTCAAGAAGGTACATGAGAGAAAAAGAAAGGGTAAAGGGGTATTAGAATAGGTTGTATTTTCCCATGTCTCAGAATCCTTCTCCCTTCTAACACAGTCCCACATGGTGTCTGCTTGGCAAATGGTTCATTTTCCCAGGAACTGATGTACATTTCCCCTGCCCTGACCCACTTCTTTTAACCTTACTTTCATTCAGCCAACACAAACTCTGTAGTATAATGCAGAGCTTACAATTCATTTGAATAAATCTATAAAGTAACATTGAATCACAAGAAGAAAATACTAAGATCCAAATTAAAAGAAGCAGAATATTAAGAGGGACATTAAATTCAAATATATTTGCCATTTTTCACTGTTTCCAATTATACTAATTTTGTAAAAGGGAGAAAAAGTAGAAATATGTTTAGCCTATTGATGACTCCATACAGATAACTGGGCTTACAAATTTGGCATATATTTTAATTTCAAGTGAATATAACTGGACACATATATAAAAATGGCTGTGTATAATATATGAATGTTTACTGCATGTGAGCATAATCAATATGTGGAGAAAGGCAACATGGAAAATGAGAAACACCAATCCTGAAGTCAGAAGATGGGAATTCAATTGAATCTTGATTCTGCAATTTATTTGCCATTTTGCTAGAGTTGAATTATTTAACTTGTCTAAGTCTTAGATTCCACTTCTGCAGGGATAGAAACCTACCTTGTAGGATTGCTGTGAACATCCAGTAAAATCATGGAGATAAAGTGCTTTGAAACTGGTAAGTGGCATATAAACATGAGTTATTATGAAGGGAAAACAGATGAGAAAATCCCATGGAAAGCAATGTCCTACGTTAAAGCTCTGGGAATCATAGGATGGAGGACTAGAAGAAGCCTTAGAGATCATTTAGTCCAATCTCCTCATTTTACAGGTGAACAGAGGAGGAAACAGAGACCCAGAGATAAAATGACCTGTCCAAGTACTATGTTGAAAAGTCAAGATTTTCTTACAGATCTTCCAATTCCAAATCTGCTATTCTTTCTACTTTACTATTTCCTTTATTATCTAGCTAAAATTTAAAAGGGGAGATGGGGTGAAGTTAATTGTTCATCTTTTCAAATCCAGTCAAGGACCACATTATTGTATCTGACAATGTTTCTCATAAGTTAAAAAATAGTAACCCTGGAATCAAACATCACTGAAACCAATAAGATGTAGTGATTAATAGTTCTCCTTCAAAAAAGACAAGGACACACATGGATTTGAAATTAGACTCTGTTGCCAAAGAAGGCCCAAGAGGATATCTGGGAAGAAATGCGGAAAATATCATGTCTCTGAATGAAGGCCCAATGGCTGATTCCAAATGACATTCCCCAAAGCAGGGCTGAAGTTCTTGGTTTAGATTGAGAAGACTGTCAAGCATTTTGGGGAACAAAAATTGCTTTCTGTCCTTCAGCCAAATCTGCCCCTGAACTATTCAAAGAAAAGCCTGTTCTTAGTAGTTTCATTCTTAATTGTTTTGCACCACCCACTCTGGTCCAAATCATTTTCTACTTTTCTTCTATCTGCTCTTTGCCCCATAGACTTCCTGCAGACTTCCCAGTATAATTCTGAGAAATATTACTCTCTTATTCTGTTTTGTGTTTCTTTTACCCACGAGCAGCTTTCTTTCTTTCAGATGAGTGTCCATCTGAATGAAGCATTTTTACAACCTCAAAAAGCCTTGTTTAAAAAGTTTACTTGTGCATGCACATCATTCCTTGGGTGGTGACTCAAGCCAGATTATCCTGGCAAGACTCAGGTCTACTATTTCTTCACCTAATAGTTCCTTGCTGCTTTTAAAAGTTGGGCCGAAGGAAGGATAAGAAAGAGAGGAATAGTGTGGGAATGACACTGTATTTACTCTATAATTTTCATAATTTTTAAACACTGAATGTCACTAAGTCTTTCAGATATCTAGATAAAAATAAACTATCTCTTTGTTATTTTCAAAGGTAAATTTACACACTCAAATACGTGGGGGATGAGAGATGAGGACATTCCAAAAGTCTTAGTGCAGTTTAAAATAGTAAAGCTCAGAACTATACTAATACATTTGGAACACTCTATATATAAACATTGCTGTCCTTCATACTTGAAAATGACATTGGTGTTCTTTTTGCTATTCTTTCCTATCAACAGTCCTGATGATGATAGTTCTTGAGTGGAAGTATGCAGTTGAAGATAACAGAGTGTGACTGCCTCACACTAAGCTCACTCACAGAATGTCCCCTGACTCTTGTAGTTACTTGTATGGCTAATGCAGTTTGCTTTACTTGTTTAACTCTAAAATTATTTGGATCCCTTTCCCTCAGATATACTGTTATTATTCTCATAACTGTTGTCTATACATATTTCTTCCCACTCCCCTCATCTACAATAACTCTCCAAGCCCTACAGTTTCTCTCCCTCATAAGAGGTTCAGGATGGCATCAAGACTCTGTGTATACAATCCCAAACATGCGGGTAAAAAAGGTAATGCTCAAAATTATAAATTTAAGAAATGTTATTCTTGGAAACATTTATATGCACAAATGGTTTCTCCTTGTCCGAGGACATCCTAGAAATCTGATTTAGATTTGTGCTTTCTTACTCCCCGTTATTGAAAAAGGTAACTCATAATTTTGTAGTATTTTAGTATTCACAATAGCCCTATGAGTTCAGTATTATAAGTATCAATGTTCCCAATTAACAGATAATGAAACTGGGATCACAAAGATTGTCACTTTCCCAAAGACACAGAGCTAATTAGCACAAATGTCAATATTTGTATCCAGGTTTCCAAAATCTAAATCTAGTACTCAGCATTATTTTATACTGTTCTCATAAAGGAAAGTCCCTGACTGAGAAGTTTACATTCCAATACAGGGTGATAGGGTAAAAGTAAGACTATGTGATGTACTAGAAAAAAAAAATTTGAAATACGTGTTCAAGTGTGCAACACACATTACCTGATTTTAGCCCTTAACTACTATCTTTTTTTTATTCTTAACTATTCCAATGACTTTCTTTTCTTAAAGTAAATATATATATATATATATATATGCCAATGACTTTTCTTAAATATATATGTATACCTAATATATATATATAAATATTGAATATATCTAATATATATGAACATCTATATCTATAAAGATATATATATATATATATATATACATATATATATATATATATATATTCACCATTACATTTTCAAACATTTTCTAAAGTTTTGAGTTCCAAAGTCTATCCCTTCCTCCCTTCTTTACCTATATTTGTTTGAAATATGCTTGGAATGTAGCATTCTCTTTTAATACTTTGCAACTGAAACATTACAGCATCTTGTAAGAGAATCAAAGGTTAGGATTTATTTATCTTTGCCCAGGTTGTTCTACCTATACTTTTGGGGTTTTGGTACTATGTTTTATTTTGGTTTTGATTTGTTTCCCTCAAAAATCCATCCATATGAATTTGAGGGGTTTGCTTTGTTGGTTTATAAGTTAATATATTTTTTTTACTTGTTGTTTGGGCTGGATTGATTTTCCCTCTGTCCACTTTGTAGCTGCTATGTATAGTGTTGCCTTATTCAGAGGGGAAGTGGAAGTCCTAAAACAACCTCCAAACAGCTGCTTTGCAGTATTTCCTGTCCCGGGAAGCAGGAAAGACTGGATGTTTCATGAGGAAGTCTGCCAGCATTAGATTTCCAAAATTGTATGGGTTGTATTATAGGGCCCAGCATGGAACCCACAAGCTGAGGCACAGAATCTCATCAAAAATGGATGTCTGAGCCTCTGAACTCCCCTCTTCTGTGATCATATCAGCGGAAACTCTTCATGTGGAAGTTTAAATGACTGAATCACAGAGAAATCAGTGCTCATCAATGTATCAGAAGCATTTCATAGTTTCCCAACACATAATGTTCTTTCACAAAAGCAGTTTCATTTAAAGTTGAAAACAACTTAGAAACTAGCTAGTTCCATCCCATCATTTTACAACTAAGGAAACTGAGACCCAGAAGAGCGAAGTTGTAGATGAAGGTTTATAGTATGGAATAAAGTTATTATCCACTTTCGTGCTAAGCATTTCACAAAGATGATTTCTGATTCTCACAATGACAATTTGATTCTCAGTAGATGTCACTATAATCTTATAAAATTGAGGGAACTAACACAGATCAAAGTTAAATGACTTGCCCAGGGTCACAAAGATAATATCTGAGGCTTCTTGAATCCAACATTCTATCCACTGATCCACCTACCTGCTGGCAAAAAGAACACTGGATTTAGAGACAAAGGGCCGGGGTTAAAATCCTGAATTGCTTTGTTGCTTGTGAACTTGGGCAAGTCACTTCATTGTTCTTAGCTTTCATGTCTCCATTAAATCTATGATCATATGACTTGATCAGGGTCATACAAGCAATAAGAAACTGAATCAAGATTGAAAGTCAACTACTCAATGCTAAATGCAGTATTCTTTAACATGACATTGTTTTAAGGAGAGATAATATTGTGCTAAAATATCAACTGATGTTCCCTGAAGTTCTAAACTATAGATCAAAATAAAATTGTTTTTAAAGAAAGCATCATGAACAAAGGAGCACGTGATTTTTCTTTTTTGGTAGCATGGTTGAAAGTTTAGTTCAACTGGTAACAGGAAAGACAGCATGTTAGAACATAATGTACAAGTCATGGACACATGTAAAGAATGTGCAATTTTGAATCATTGGGGGAAAAAAGAAAGAAAATCCTGTTTAGAGGGAACGGATGCTATGAGAGAGCACTGACCAACAAAGAGCCATCAGGGAATCTGGTGAATGAAGGTCATTCAGATGCATTCCAGATTGAACCATTTATCCATCCAGAGATGAAGTTGTTCCCTGACATCTATCTTAAATTAGAATACAAACGAAAATGGACTTAAAATAAGAATACAAGCCAATATGGACTTAAAATAAGAATACAAACCAATATGGACTTATCCAGAACAAAATAGCCTCACATAATCCAAGATTGAATGTACCAAATCTAATTCAAGATAAAAATCAAAAACTCTAACCTCCTGTGTCATGAGCTCCTATTCAATCCAAGACTTCCTGTATATTTTGAGGTGGCTTAGCCCTACTTTACCTTAGTCATAGTCTTGTCATTTTGGCCAACTCCTCCTTTGATGAGATAGGTTTATATTTCTAGTTGGTGCCAGAATTCCAATGTTGCCTTGATTTGGGAGGAAGGGAAATGTAATATTTCTTGGTTCCAAATTGGTTCAGTACTCAATAGAATATAATTAATCTTACTTCCTGTCTACATGTCTTACATAATTCTGGGAGAAAACAATTTCAGAGACTCTTGATAGTATCTATTCTTAATTATTGAAAGTTGCTTATCAATGCAGGAAAGAATCCTGACTAGGGTGACTGGAATGCCAGCAGTTTCCTCTTCTTCCAATGTTTCTAGAGGTGGATTCACAAGCTGACAGGATTTCAAAGAACAAACTCACCCAATTATTCATATTTATCCACAGCCTCAGAGTGATTCAGAGGATGTAAGCAGTATATGGTGACATATCATCACCCAAATCATTTAGCAACATGGGCTGGAGATCTTCAGAAGGGAGAGATGAGTCATAGAAGTCTGTAAACTGCTTAATTGACCCCTTTTGTGTAATATTGCAGAAGAGACTATGAGGCTGTTTAAAGAAAAAAATAATACTGTTTACTATTGTGAGACATATGACCTGAAAGAGCTCCCTCTAAACAGAAGCAGAGAGGAGAATGGTGGAAAATCAGCAGCAGAAGATAGAGAAAAGTAGCAGAAGACAGAGCTCCAGTCAATGACAGCTATGGCAGTAGTCCAGGCTCAGTAGCAGCAGATGTGAGGTAGAGGAAAAAAAAAACCTGACAGAATCCTTAGAGTACACCATACCAAAGAACAGGAGGAATTTCCAGGCAAGATGTGAGGCATACCTCCAACCTGTAATGAGAGTCCTCCAGGATCTTTTTATTTCATAGTTGATGGCATATTAACCTCATAAAGTGCTGTGGTTGAGTTCATTATTTAATTTTTCTAATTTTTTAAAACTTTATGGCATTTAAAATAAGTAGTTTGCATTATAATGTATTATTTCTGCTTGTTCCATTGATAGAAATTGCATAGGATGCATATATGAGTCAAATATTAACCATGTACATGTTCACAAAGAACTCAAACAATGATGTCATTCCAGGGTTAAGTGGGATGTTTGCTAAATTTGTAACCTTCTAGGCCTCTTGCCCAATCTGGTTGTTCGTGGCTCCCACTAGATATACTGGTCCTTTAACTGTTAACTCGTATTCCCATTTGAAGATGGAAAGAAGAATGAAAGGAGTTAAATCTCAAGGCTGCCTGCCATTTTTTTTTTACTTGTTATAGTTTCTCTTGAGAACAAGGTTGAAACTAATGATTAAAACAAACTTTTGGGATTATCTGTGTTTTTCTTTTATCCATGCTACCTCTGTTCACAAAGAGCACAGAAAATTAAGGGTTCATTTGCTATAAAAAGATGCAAAGGAAGACTAGTAAACAGCTCAAAGGAAAATCAACAACATACTAAGACCTTCAGAATCAAGGGGAAATAGAAAGATATAAAGCCTTGAAAGCAGAGAAAAGAAGGAAAAGCAATGAACACTGCTGATAGGAGAATGAGTTCAGGCAAATAAAGAGATAGAAAGGGCCCTACTGAAACAGACAAGAAAACAGGTCATCTAAAGACAAAAAATAACAAAATTCTTAATGTGAAAGTCAAAAATCCTATTTTGTTAAACAAAAAAAAAGCCAAATTGAAAGATACACATTAGATAATATTTGGATATTTTTTCTACTTTAAGAAAAATGTCCACAGTACAAAAGATGGACTTTAAATATACAAAGACAGGAGAAACATGAATGGAAATAGAAAGGAGTATACCTTTTTCTCAGCTGTAAATGGCACCTTCACAAAAATTGACCATGTATTAGATCTCACAGCCAAATACAGAAAATGAGGAATAATATATCTTTTTCAGGTCATAATTCAAAAAAAAATGTATTCAGTAAAGGACAGTGCAAAGACACATTAAAATTAACTGGAAAATAAATGATCTAATCCTAAAGAATGAGTCATAACAAATCTTAGAAACAATCAATAATTTCATTAAAGAGAGTGACAACGAGACAACATGACAAAATTAATGGGATGGAGCCAACACAGTACTTAGGGGAAATTTATTTCTCTAAACTCTTATGTCAATAAAATAGAGAAAGAACAGATCATTGAATTGAGCATGAAATTTCAAAGACTAGAAAATGAACTCATTGAAAAACCCCAAATAAATACCAAATTATAAATTCTGAAAATCAGGGGAAAGATTAATAAAATTGAAAAAAATCACTAAAGTAATAAATAAAATTAGGAGCTGGTTTTATGGAGAAAAACAATAACCACTGGTTAGTTGGATTTTAAAAAAGAAAGAAGAAAAATTACCAGAATCAAAAATGAAAAGAATGGAATTCATCATCAATGAAAATGAAATTATTAAGAATTATTTTGGGGGCAGCTAGGTGGCACAGTTGATAAAGGACCAGCCCTGGAGTCAGGAGTACCTGGGTTCAAATCCAGTCTCAGACACTTAATAATTACCTAGCTGTGTGGCCTTGGGCAAGGCACTTAACCCCATTTGCCTAGCAAAAAAAAAATTATTTTGCATAATCACAGTCAATAAATACAATAATTCAAGGGAAGTGGATGAATATTTGAAAAAAAATGTCCAGATGAACATAAGAGGAAATAGAATTTTTAAATAGCCATATCTTAGAAAAATAAATTGAAAAAAGCCATTGATGTGCTACCTAAAGAAAAATTCCAAAGACCAAATAAATGGATTTACAAGTGAATTCTCGGGGCAGCTAGGTGGCGCAGTGGATAGAGCACCAGCCCTAGAGTCAGGAGTACAAGTAAATTCTACCAAATATTTAAAGAACATATCAATCTAAGCCTAGATAAATTATTTGAGAAAACAGGCAAAGAAGGAATCCTACCAAATTCCATTTATGACACAATTAAGATACTGATACCTAAATTAGGAAAAACAAAATTGAGGAAAGAATGATAATACCAATTCCCTTAATGAATATAAATACAAAAATTTAGATAAAATATTATCATAATAAATATTATGAATAAAAATAAAATTAAAAAGACAATAATAAGAAGGCACTGTTTGCAGACAAGAAGATATTTTTAGCGACTCACCTAAAAATCTATTTGAAATAATTAACTTTAGCAAAATGATGAATACAAAATTAACTCACATAAATAATCAGTAAAACCCAGCAGGAAGAGATAGAAAGAAAAATTCCATTTAAAATAATTGCCAAGTCAAACCCAGGAACTTTATGAACACAAAAAAGCTTCACACAAATAAAAATTGGATAAATACTAATTTCACATAAATGATGGCATCATAAGCAAATTAGAGGATTGTGGAATATTTTACCAGTCACATCTATGGATAAGGGAAGAATTTATTACCAAACAACAGATAGAGAGTATTATAGGATGTAAAATGCATGATTTTGAATACGTTAAATTAAAAAGATTTTGCACAAACATAACCAATGCAGGCAAAGTTAGAAGGAAAGCAGGAAATTTGGAGGGAGAGGTGTAAGTTTATCTGATAATGATCTCATTTTTCAAATGTTAAAAGAAAGAATCAAATTTATAAGGCTATGAGTCATTCCACAATTAATAAATGATCAAAAGTTTATAAATAAACAGTTTTCAGAAGAAGAAATCAAAGCTATCTATGGTCATATGAAAAAAAATTATCTAAAACACTATTGATTAGATAAATACCAACTAAAACAGCATCAGATTTGCTAATATTTAAAAAAATGACATGATGGTATTGATATGAAGAAATTGAGAAATTAATTTTGGTAGAGTTATAAATAAATTCAAGCATTCTAGAAACCAGTTTAGAAATAGGTCCAAAGGATAAGAAAATGATGCGTACCCTTTGACACAGTAATATCACTACTCGGTCTGTGTCCCAAAGAGATGAAAGAAAAAAGAACAGGACTTATGTTGTATTCAGTCCTGTCTGACTCTTTGTGACCCCATTTGGGGTAGTATCTTGGAAAAGACCTTGGAGAGTTTTGTTATCTCCTTTTGTTTGTTTTGTTTTGTTTTTACAAGGCAAGGGGGTTAAGTGACTTGCCCAAGGTCACACAGTTAGTGTTAGGCACTTGTGAATCTTCCTGACTCCAGTTCCAGCACACCTACTGTATCACATAGCTGCACTAAAAGTACCATAATATACAAAAATGTTTCTAACAGTTCTTTTTTTATTTTTAATTTAATTTATTAATTTATTATTTGCTATTTTTAATTTATAGAATGAAACAAAAATTTCTATAACAGTACAATGAAAAAATATGATTGTACATGAAACTGCATAATTTGCTATTCCTTTCAAATATTCAAGAAAATTATCATTCTGTTCCTTTTTTCTTTCCCCTCCAAAATGGTTACCATTAGACACCAATGGATATGTGTGTATTTAAATTCATTTTTGCATGCTTCTTTTTTGTCAGTTCTTACTCTGAATGCAGATAGAATCTTTCTTGTCCTTTATGGTTAATTTGAGTATTTATAACAGACAAAAATAACTTATTGCTAATGGTTGTGGTTCTGCTGCTACTGTATAGAATGTTTTCTTGGTTCTATTCATTTTGCTCTTCATTACTATGAACAAGTCTTTTCATGTTTGTCCATTTTTCTATTTTTCACTGAGCTCAGTATTTCTTATAATACAATGATATTCCATCACAATCATCTACCACAACTTGTTTAACCCATTAATTGAAGGATGGCTGAAGAAGTTGTATAATATGATTGCGATGAAATACTATCATGCTATAAGAAAAATGAGCAAGATGGTTTCTAGAAAACTTATGAAGATTTACATGATCTAAAGGAAAGGAAAGTGAACTGAGCAGGACCAGGAGATCAGTGTACATAGTAATAGTAATTTTGTACAGTGATCAAATGTGAATGACTTAGTAATTCTCAGGATTGCAATGATCTAAAACAAGTCTGAAAGACTTATGATTTAAAAAAAAAAGACTATGCACTTCCAGAAAAAGAACTGATGGTGTCTGCATATAGAGCAAAGCTTATCTTTTTTTTTTTTAACTTTTAGGCTGTTTTCTCTTGGAACATGGCTTATATGAAAGTACGTTTTACATGACTATACATGTGTAATCTATATCAATTTACTTGCCTTTTCAGGAAGAGAAAGGGAAAGAAGGAGGAGAATAAAAATTGTTTTTACATATAATTAAGAAAACTTCTTTTAAAAATACACAGAAAGAGGAGGCAAACCATTGCTAATTATTGGAAGAAAGGGGGAAATTGAGACAGACAGTCAGAAGGAAAGAAACCAAGACAGAGACAAGGAGAGAAAGAAAATGAGAGCACATGCAAAAAATAGACAGAAAAACAAAGTCAGACCCAAATAGAAACACAGTCAAATTCAAAGAGAAACTGATAAAAGAGAGATTCCAAAGAGTGTATTTGTATGCACATATAACTATATATAAATAACGTTTCCAAGAAAGAGAACATGGTATGAATGAACTTGTACAGTCCTAAAAGTGAAAGATATATGTTTAAATATAGTGAAATTTGTGTGTATATATATATATATATATATGTATGTGTGTGTATATATACATATATATATATACATATATATATATATGTATATATATATATATATGGATTCTGTTATGTTCATAAAGCTTTAGAACTGGAAGATTTAGTCCTAATACTGGGAAGTACAGAGGATTAATTTTTAGGACTGTATGATATACAATAGTCAACAATTTAATAGATATTTATTAAGTACTTACGATGAGCCATGCACTAGGGATTCAAAAATGAAGACAAAACTTTTTTTTTACCCCCATTCTTATCAAAGGAGTTTATGGGGAGAGGGGTAGATACAAAATATAAGAAAGTTAATAGTATATACAAAATAAAAAAGTAATTTCGAAAAGGAGAAAGAACTAATATTATAGTGTCTGGGGAGTGGGATAATCAAGAAAGGCCCCATGGGAGAGGTCAAAGCTGAATTATGCTTTCAAAGTAAGGGATTCCACAAAGTAGAGAGTGCATTTCAGACCTAGGATACTACTGCCCCAAGTGGAGATGAGAGACAGAATTTCATGTGATGGGAACAGTCACTAGGTCAGTGTGATGGAACTAAGTATGTAAGAAGGGGAATAAAATAATTTAAGACTGAAAGGGTAGATACGAACAGTGAGAGGCTTTTTAAAATGTCTAATGGATGGGCGGCTAGGTGGTGCAATGGCTAGAGTACTGGCCCTGGAGTCAGGAGTGCCTGAGTTCAAATCCAACCTCAAATATTTAATAATTACCTAGCTGTGGGGCATTGGGCAAGCCACTTAACCCCATTGCCTAGCAAAAAATAAAAAAAAAGTCAATTGGAAGAATTTCTATCTTATTCTAGACTGATCAATCAAAAACCATTTTTTAATTATTTCCTAACATTCTGGATTGACTAAACACTAGGGATACAAGGAAAGGTAAAAATAGACACTGATCTCAAGGAGTTTATATTCTAATATGGAAGACAGTGGATAACTAGACAGTTATGGAAAGATAAATAGTTTGTAGAAAATAACTAATAAGGAAGAGGAGGAATTTGTAGGGAAGGAGAAGAAAGATGATGTAGGGGAGGTCTGCTGATTCTTTAACATAAATGACCCTGTCATTAATATTCACATAGTTTTCATGCTACAGTTAAGTAAAATCCTCAAATAAGACATCACACATAAAATTGTCCAGGTGTCCAGGTATTCTAAGGAAGAAGGTTCAGATTTCTTTTTACTTTTATGTTCCATAAAAACTGTTCTATTGCCTTAAAAGAATGTTAGATAGCTTTGAAAGTGGGGGGTTTTTTGTTTCTTTGATTTAGGAGACAAACCATAGGCGACTGTGTTCTGCATCTGCTGTAGTTAGCTAAGTATGAGGAAAGCTAAGTTCAATTTTTAAAATGCATTGGAGAGGGAGCTTAGAGATCTATGCTATGCTGCAGTCAGCTATATGACTAGAAAAAATCAGGAATAGAGAGGCCACCTGTAGGCTTACTCAGTTCCTCTCAATATTAAAACATATTTACATAGTGTAATGGTGAGGAGTCAGCAGTGCAAGTATTTTATCCTCATTTTAAAAATGAGTGAATGGACATTCAGAGAACATGTATCAGTGCGGTTTGTAATTTTGTAAGCAATATGGAGGACAAGCAATGTCACATGCACATGTATGAATGGTTTTCCTTCCATGAATCTAAATGAGTATATATAACCTCTATATCTTATGAGCTTAATGATATATTAAACTGAAATAGAATAACAAAACATCTGGTTTAGATAGATTGATCATGGCAAAAAAATTCAGTTTAGTACACAGTGAAGGCTCTGCTTATTTGTATGACCTTAGGCCAGCCATTAACTCTTCTAGAATATCTATGGCAATCGCATGACTAGAGCAGAAATAGTCAATGAAAAGCTGATCCCTCTTTAAAAAAAAACAAACTACTTTTGGGCTATCTTCTCCTTAGAGCTTCTTCCTTTTCCCTCTTCTATCTGATAGACTTCTCTTGCTCTCTCTCTTCAACCAATAACACATGTTATCTGCAAGAGTAGATATTCAGTGTTACCTTTTCTCTTCTCTACAGAAAGGGAATGCGAGAAAGAGTCTATCTGGTGGAGTTTTAAAAAGCCCTAGAGTCCCAGAACTTCTGAATCCCCTTAGTTGGATCCGATCATCTCTAAAGTTTGTTCCAAATTTCAGATTCTAATGACCTAAACTATTGTTGGTTTAGAAATTCCCCCTCCCCATCCATGAAATCTCTTTTATTTGTTTCTTGTATTATTTTTACTTTATTAATGAGCAAAGGGAAACCATCTTGTTGTTTACCTCAAATGGTGCTGCTTTCCCCTGCATTCTTTGGCATGAATATGTGTATGTGTGTGTGAGTGTGCACGTGTGCATGTGTGTGTGTGTGTGTGTGTGTGTGTAGTGAAGGGCATGGTATCTCTTTGACAGCTGGAGAGAAGGGGAAAGAGTAAAAATAGATCATAGTCTTCTGTCTCCAGGAATCTGATCCTCCCCATCAATACTTATTACAGCCTTTAAATTTTCCATCCAGAGATGCCAAACTGGTTACAACTCTGCATTCGTTATTGTTGCCAATATGGCTGCCATCTTCATTTTTCTTGTCACTCATTTTTTGTTCTTAATCTTTCTTAAAATAGCTGAGACCACTTTCCAGTGGTCTCCAACCAACACTTTAGCCTTGAGTGATAAAAATGTGTCCCCAAACTTTTCAGAACATATACATTCATGCATGCAGTGATTTGATTTTAAACCAGAGTAGAAACCAACTAGTAGAAAGACCACCCAAATGATTGCTGATCTTGGCCCTTGAGCTAATATTCTTTGCATGCTTGTCATTATAGACTATGTGTCACATATTGAATAATTACATCAAACTTTCATTTAATACATGAACATTTTAAAAGATGAGAACCACATTGGGAAAAACATCTTAGAAACTTTAATCTTCCTGAATGAACCAAGAAAATCACCTGTTCTATATAGCTTAAATATATACATAATCAAAGATTAAACTTATTTTTTAAAAAAATCACTTTGTTTTTATGGTATTGTTTGCTAATGATAAGCAAAAGGATGAAGATACATTTTTCCCAGAGTATTTCCAGTAATGGATCAAATTATCAGAAACGTACCCTAACTATCTATGGTATTTCTTAGGTATATGAAAATAGGGCTAGATACACATGAGAGAAGGTACTTAGTTTGTGCCCCAGGGAAGGGTGACAGAAGGGATGTTTGAAATATCAATAAACCAACTGTCTTTGAGTTTGAGAAAGGTCACCTAAAAGTAGGAAAAGTTATTTCACTTTCCTTGGAAAGGGGAAAGATAGTTTATATAATAGATTAACAATCCTTTCCTTTGTTCTCCTTGAATTCCCAGATAGAAAAAGGAGATGTCTTAAGAACTAAACAATGAAAGTGACCTGCTCCTTCACCTTGCAAGTTTCCATGCCATATTTACCAGTTTTGCCAAACTAATCCATGAATCACAGATGCTGGTCGTCACCATATATAGCACATTCATCTCCAGTGTCATCATTCACCCAGGACACTGAATAGTGCCATTTGTCTCCAAATATGGACCTCAGAGGACACCCATCAGCCTCATACTAATTCCTAAGACCTCATCAGCCTCTGCTGTTGATCATTCTACTGAAAAGCAGGAAATCATACAGCCTGGGAAACTTGGGAAAATTTGTTGACACATAAAGCAATCTTTTAGGTTCAGAGGTTTTCTGGTCAGAGCTAAATTTTTTTTCTTTCCTCCTCCAAACCACTTTAGATCCTCATATTCAGCAGCAAATCAGTCCAGCTAATATAAAAGCTATTTTCTTTCATTCCTTTCTCTTATTTCCATTCAGCAGTATCCCTACCCCACCTCCCCCCACCCAGTCCCCTTCAATCTGCAAAGCTCGCCTCCGGTGCCTCAATAGTAGTTAGGACTGTGTCTTAATGAAATAAGATGGATAAAATATTACCATAACCTCAGAAGCGGGAGTAAAGCCCTTATTAGAATTCGGGACCTGCAGCTGGAACTTTCAGCATGGGGTGGGAGATAAAGTTAACTATTGTTAGCTCACAAGTGGTTCAGACTTCCTGGCAACTGCAGTGAATTACTCAGCCCTTTATGCAGGCCTTCAGAAACAGGCCACTGTTTCACAACAAAAAAGGCATTCAGGCAGGGAAAGATGGCCTCCCCAGGCTCTAGAAAGCTAGCTTTAAGGCAGTGAATGGACACTGCTGCCTCCCAAGTGAATGACCACTGTGGGAAAGGGTGATGATGTCAGCATGAATATATTTCCAGCGTTTTTGTCCCGCTTCTCCCAGATCTCTCGCCCTCTTGGGCTGTTGCCTTGTTCTCTGACTGTTTTTCTACCTCCTTGCCTCTTTCTCTATGTCTCTTTGTCTCTCTCTGTCTCTTTCTTTGTCCTCTTTCTTACTCTTTTCCCTCCCCTCTATCATTCTTTCTCTATTTCTCTCTTCTTTTCTCCTCCTTTCTCTATTTTTAACTTCTTCCTTTTAACTGGCTCTCCCATTTTCTCTTTTTATCTTCCTTCCCTTTATCCCTCTTCTGCTTTTCCTAAGTTTATTATCATACATCATCAACATCATCATTATTTTAAAAGTTAGAATCCCCATTATAACCACTATCAAATGACCACCATGGCAAAGTTACTTTAAGAAAAAAACAAAAAACAAAACCAAAAAACCCTTCTTTTTCATTAAAAGTAATAGAAAATAGAAAAATAGAGCAAGATTGGAAGGATGGGGGGAGTCCTTCAGTTTGGTCCCTCCTAGTATTTTTTGGGAAAGGACAGCCTGAGAAGAGGGAATGACAACAAAGAATAGGGGAGAGGGAGGGGAGGTGTGACTTTTGAGAAACAAATTTGTAATCCTTCACACTGGAAACTCCTGAAAGGAGCTGCCCTTCTCATGGTTTCCAGGAGCAGAAGAATAACATTCTTGACTAAGGCTTCACCAGCAACAGAGCCTTGCTTTTGAAAATGTACCCAATTACCAAGTTTGTAGGATGCTTTCAAAGCTTTATCTGGCTTTTAAATTAAATGAAAAACAAAATTAAAAACAGAAAAGGAGAGAACAAGGAAGAAAGGAAAAGACTTCTAAATGTCTTTGGCCTGTGACAGAGCCAGAGTATTAAACAAGTTGACATATTTCTGGAAGAATCGCCCATGTCCTCAGGTTCCCTAGTGTGGAACCCTACAGTAATAAAGGTTAAGAGAGGAGGCTTGTCAAGTAGACATTGTATAATCGATGATAAATAGACATATTGACTCCTTTATTTTGTTTACTTTAAGCTCCCTGGAAATTCTCTGTACCAAAATAAATGAATTATTTCTTTGAAATGTTTGAAGTCCATTTTGTAGAAATGTAGGCAATAAATGCTCCTTTAAAACTTCTCCTGGTAAAATCGAATACCATGCTTCTCACCCATAAAACTTTAAGAGATGAGCCTTTTGAGCCTGGCCATTAGGAAATGTATATACCTGAATAAGTCACTACCCAGTTCCTCTAAATCTCTAGCCATACTTAACGTATACAGTTTTAACTATATGATTGGAACATATCTATAATTCGTTTGTCTCTCATGGAAACAAGTTACCACACATTTGTTCTACAGATGGATAAAAAGATAAAGAACAATGGGAAGAACTGGACAATAAAGGTCCAGTTAGTTCTAAGAATATGCCTCTGAATATTACCATCCAATGAAGGGAATTTGGAGAGAATGCTTCTGAAAAATTTGGGATGATATATTAAAAAAGGACTTTAAATCCTATCTCCCTACCCCCCCTGTTTATAATTCTATGTCTGATTCTTTTATACTTTTGTTTGGGTGAAGAAAAACTTTTTAGTTGATTATTTATAATATCCTCTTTAAAAAAAAACTATGTATTTTCTTTGTTTGTTAGAAGGATCGATCTCTCTTTTTATCAACAACTACAGCAAGGCACCCAGTTCTTGGACGGGAAGATTCTCATGCTTTGTGGAAGTCTTTAGAATAATTGATAGAGAACAAAGATCCTGAGTTGGGAGAGAGAACTCCTCCAGACCTAATGGAACTTCTGATAGTGTCTGTTGAGAGCCACTCTCTTGAAGGACAAGCATAAGAACAGCTTTATCAGATCCTGTCTTCTGATTTATGATTCTATGTAAAATATGCTTCTCCAAAAATTCTACCTTAGGGTCCAATTCCCAACTAGGCTCCATGTATACATAACCTGCCAGCTTAGAGAACCTACAAGGCACTTAACCATTTTCCTCATTTCCTCCTCTGTAACTTTAGCTAAAGAAGGAAGTGGCAAAGCATTCCAGTATCTTTGCCAAATAAATAAATAAACCATGTGGGGTCATAAAGAGTCAGACATAAATTGACTAAACAACAATATGCAGTTAAGTCATAAAAACTTCTAGGGAAAGTGAGCTTTAAGATAAGTCTTAAGAGAGATGATAGGCATAATCTAACAGAAAACAATATTTTCTTTATAAGATTATAAGGTCTTTAGTTTTAAAATAAATTGTCATTTTTTAACACCTCTAAAATACCTTGCACAACCCTGAATACTTAAGAGGTCCTCAGTTAAATGCTTAGCAATTTTCTGACTTGTTCATAAAATGCCACAAGTTTTAAAAAGTTCTTTCTATGTATTATCTTACTATTCCTCACAATACCACAATGAAGTCGTTGTTATTATTATTATCATTATTTTTCCCATTTCACAAATGAGAGAAGTAGAGCTGACATAGGTGAATGACTTGCCAGGGTCACAACAGTTAGCAAGAGTTTGAAATAGTATTTGAACTCATGTCTTCCTGATTTCAAGTCCATAAGGTCAAATTGCTGTGGTACCTGGCTGTCTTATAAATATACTTTCTTTATTTTTAGGGGGTTTTTTTTGTAGGGCAATGGGGTTTAAATGTCTTGCCCAAGGCCACACAGCTAGGCAATCATTAAGTGTCTGAGGCCGGATTTGAACTCATGTCCTCCTGACTCCAGGGTCCGTGCTCTATCCATTATGCCACCTAGCCACTCGAATAAATAACTTTCAAGCAGGTACTTTTTCATATCAGTACCTGTGAAGGCCACTTCTCTACCTCAGAGAACAAAAGCAGAATTCTCCTCTGCAGAATCATTTATGATCTGAAGTGCACATTATTTCAATGCCTTTCCATGGAGTGTGGCATGTGTTCTAGGAGCTTTATGGTGTCAATATAAAGTAAATCAAAGAACTCTTAACTTCTTCCAAACTTCTTAAATGTATTCTCTAAAGAAGTGTCAGCAAAGAACTATAAAATGTTTGTCCAGAATTTTAGATTGTACACTTAGAACCACAGAGTTCTTATGCTTAATAAATTTTATTCAATTATATTTTTAGTTTTTAAAAAGGTATGACAAGGCAATTCACAACCAATGAAAATCAATGTAATCCAGGGCAGGGTGTTGGGGGGGATGGAAGGGGGCAGAGGAGGCAGCTAACAGTACAGTGGATAGAGAATTTAGGTCTGGAGTCGGGAAGACTCCTCTGTTTTTAGTTCAGATCTGGCTTCAGACACTTACTAGCTATGTGACCCTGGGCAAATGACTTAAGCCTGTTTATTTCAGTTTCCTCATCTATAAAATGAGCTGAAAAAGAAAGTGACAACCATTCCAGTATCTGCTAAGAAAACCAAGTGGGATCACCAAGAGTCAGACTTAACAAAACATAGCAAAGTTTTCATTCAAACTATTCTCAGCTCCTGAAAAAAAAGATTCTGGATATAGATATTGTGGTAGTGTTCCTAATTAAAGGATCAGAACAGGTTTATAGGAAAAGCAAACTAGCAAACTACAACTGGACCTTAATGGAATAGGATGCAAAAACCAAATAATAGACATGGATGAGGAAAGAGCTTGAAACTTTACCTAGTTATTAGTATGCCATCTCTCAGCTCTGAGCATTTTCTCTGGTTTTCCCCTATGTCTGGAATACTATTCCTCCTCACTGACCTTACTAGTTTCCTTTAAGTCCCAACTAAAATCCCACCTTCTACAAAGAACTTGCCACAACCCCTCAATTCCAAGGGCAGCTAGGTGGTGCAGTAGATAGAGAGCCAGCTTTGGAGTCAGGAGGATCTGAGTTCAAATTTGACCTCAGACACTTGACAGTTACTAGCTGTGTGACCTTGGGCAAATCACTTAAGCCTGATTGCCTCACATCCACAGGCATCTCCAGTAGTCATGATTTAAATCTGGCCTCTGGACCTAGATGGCTCTGGAGGAAAAAGCAAAGCTGGTGACTCAGCACTTACCCCCTCAATTCATGTGCTTGTCATGGTATCACCTACCTGATGTCAGGGTCTTCTTCAAAAATGAAGGACAAACATTATCTAAATACTATGTATAGCTTGCTTTGTATATATCTGTTTGGATGTCCTCTCCTCCATTAGATATTGTTTCTTGAGCACTGTGATTTCTTTTCCCTCTATTTGTATGCTTAATGTTTAGCAAAGTGTTGGGCACATAGAAGCATTTCAATAAATGTTAATTGATTGATAGTATGGGATGTGATATTGAAAGGGGAACAAAAACACTCAGAAGAGAGAAATGGGGGGTGAAAATATTACAATTGCAGACAGTAAGTGATATTAAAGTGTTTAGATGATGAAATGTATCTAATTGTTCTCCCTTCTGGTACCAATAATCAGATTCTATGATTCAGATCATTGTTTTCTGTTTCCGGTTAACATTGGACCGAGTAACTTACAGAGTTGTTTCCAAATCTGGCACTCTGGGATTAAGGGACACTCTAATCTTCAAAGTTGAACCAGTTGATTATGGTGGCAAAGGGCTTAGCATCAGCAGCCTCCTATTTATACCTGTCAGCAATACTACCCTCATCTCCAAAATATTTCTTCCTAGGCCGGGGTCTTTTCATGCTGGAAAGATTTAAAAAAAAAAACTTGATTCCCTTATGGAGAAAGTAGAGAACTCTGTAGTAGTAAGCAGAAAATATATAGGAAAAGCAAAAAAAGATAGCAACAACCGTATTTAACCTTAGTCCCTCTAAAAACATAACTGCCTTTGCAGAAGTGTCTGGGCAAGTCTGAGAAACTGTTTTGAAATTGCATCCTCACTTCTTTCTATAAAGAGTCTTGAAATGGACAATTTGTTAAAACTAAACACTAAAATTGATCTTGTCAGTATGAGAACAGACACATGTGTTTGGCATCTGTTTCCCACAAAGTATCTGGGGATTTGTATTTTCATATAAAAACAAACAAAAAAACAATATTTATATGAATATGGGACAGAGAGTGGAGAAGAGATACTTTTGCTTTTCAGTGCTCAGGGCTCTAGATTTCTACCATATTGGAAGAGCACAGAAGCTTAGTCATATCCAGCCCTTTTATGTCACTTATGACCCACATCTACAGATAAGTACCAAGAATTTCCACTTGGATCTATGCCATTACTTGAAAATCAGCATATCTGAAATTAAGATCAGCTTCCCCCCACCCCCTGCAAGCAGCTCCCACCGCCAAAAAAATTCTCTGTCAATGTCACCATTCTCTCATTCACTTTTCCTAAGCACTTGAAGTCAAATCTACTTCACAAGATTGTCAGGAAAAAACCTTCAGTAAAATATTTCTAATGGAAGGTTTTTTTTGCTATTTTTGTTTCATTTAAGGTTTTATGGGTGAATCTCACTTAAAAAACTTCAGACATAGCAAATTTGCCTGTCTGAAAAAATCTTCACTTTACAAATTAGCAAGGTCTCCTTCTTTCCTATTTATTCTTTCCTCTCCATTTCCCACTGCATCCCTAATTTTTCAAGTTCTACTTCACATAGGATTGCTGCAACAGCTTGCAGTCTGTCTTATACTCCCTCTACAATCTATACTGCATCTTTCTATTTGAGGGGTAAGACACTGGTTCTTGCAATTCTCCTTGTATGCTCCACTGTAGCTACTTTTATAGCGAGCATGCAGTAGGTATTTAATACATATTTACTGACCTTGGCAGCTCTGAACATGGCAAAGAACTTAGCCTGTAGGAATGCACAATTCTAAAAGAAAAGGGTGGCTCGGGAGAGTTATTCTAGTTATTGTCACTCACAACCATTTATTAGGGAAATCTCTTCTGCCAAAATCTTGAGAGTTTATCACTTAGGTATATCTTCTAAAATTTGTTCCTTCCTTAGGTTATATATAAAACTCACTCCCATTTGGAGGGCTTAATCTATTAGCAAATGTATACAACCCATATAGGATGGACCTACCCTCTGAGTTAACATGATCAACCCTACCAATTAACTAGACCTACATACAGTGCACTCAAGAAACTTAATGACTGGGTCTGAAATGAGAAGTCCTTTAGATACTAAGGTCACAGGGTACAGAATACTCAAGATTCATCAGTTATCCAAGTATAATAAGAAACAAAATTGGAACGTCATGGATGAAAAGCTAGAAAGAAATGGAGTTTAGTATAAAAGAGTCAAAAATCTTTTAGAGTAGCAGTTATAGCTTTATCAAAGTAACATGCTTTATTTTCCACATAACTCTAAAATATAAGATTATGCCAAAACAAGATATGCTCCCCTTTTCCTAAGCAAGGCTGTATGGATTGCCTAAAATCTACAGAGAAGCTTCCTGTAGATTTAATAATGAGAAGATATCAGTTTCTCTCTTTCTCCCATTACTTCCAACAGCAGAAAATATACTTCATTTAGATATAAACTGTCCTCAAAGGGGCTTTGGCTATGGTGGGGGAGGGATAGAATTGTGAATGGAGGGAAGTAAGATCTATCATTCAAGACGAATTTATATCTTTCACATATCTCTAAAGACACTCTTTGGGATCTCACAATGACTACATAAGATATATGGGCAGGTGCTGGCATCACCTTTATACAGAGGTAGAAACAGGTTCAAACAGGTTCAAGTGATTTGCCCAGGATTATATGAATAGCGAGTTCTTACATGTAGTTCCATTGTGCCCCTTTCATTTTACAACCTTATTGTCATCTTTGTCAAATAGGTATTTTTCACCTGTAAAATAACAGGGATCAAATAATCGAGATAATACTTTCATAAGCTATCTTTAAAGAAATCATAATCATTAACCACAACTTAAATTGCAAGGATTCATGATTTTACTGCTCTTGGTACTTTCTCCACCAATAGAACTTTTTATTTCTTATCCACTGAGGAAGTATTGTGAGCAACAATCTTCCTTCAAATCTCAGCTAAAATCCAGTTTTCTGCAAGAAACTTCTTTTCATCCCCAACACCACCTCAATAATGGTGTCTCCCCTCTGAGATCACTTGTTTGTGCATAGTTCTTTGCATGTTATCCCCAATTTGAGTACAAGCTTCTTGGGACCATTTTTGCCTTTCTTTGTATCCTGTGCTAGAATGTCTGATACATAGTAGGCACTTTAAAAAAATTGATTGTTAACTAACTTAACTAGATTCCTTTATTTTGTCCTATGAATAAGCATTGTTTGCTTCTGAATCTTCATCTGTATGATTTTTTTTTGAATTCCTGGTGCTTCATCTGTTCTGATCATAGTTTCCAATTAACTTCTAGTTCTGTATTGTATTGAATTTAATATAGCCTTCCTAACTCCATCCCCATTTGGGCACCTCTGCTTTACAGTCAGACATACCACAGCACCAAAGTTCCTAGTAGCAACCAAGTACTTTAAGAATTCTAGCAAAACTAGCAAACTTGATCCAATCTAATCCTGAATGTATTGGACATCTGCTCTTTGAAATCAACTACTTTTTTTATTTAATTCCTTACTTGCTGTTCTCCCAATCAAATATTCTAAGGGAGTCTAAAATGACTAATAAATCTCTGAATAGTTGAAGTGTCTGCTTTATTATTTGTTTATGTAGCATGGTGACTAATACTATAACCTAATGGAATTTCTCTTAAAAATTATAACAAGGTTTTTCTTTTGCCCTTTTGGAAGGGCAGAGGAAGCAGAATAAAAATATCCAAAACCACTTATTTTCCTTTTTTTTATAAGGATGATTCGAGCAAAAGTAAATTACACAGAATCCAACAAAAATTGGTCAATTCATTTTTCCCAATGAATTCATCATTTTGACATTGACCTGCAAATGGTCAGTCATGAATACCTGGCCTAAGTATCCCAGAAAGAAATTCAGTCCAAATCTTGTAAAGTGTGCATCAGAGACAGTTAAGTAATCCAATCAACTTTCAAAGGAAAAAAATATGCTGCTAATAAAACTGCAAATTGCAGGCGTTAGAATGAAGGTTTAAGAAGATAGAATATTATACTAATAAAGGGACAAAGTGAAACATCCAAGTTTTCAAGCTAGGAAGATTTGAAAAGTGCTCTTTATGCCAACTACTATAAAAATGGTTTAAAGAAAAGGGTTAAGAATATAAGCCAATTTGCTCTATGTGACCCATCCTAGACCTCCCTTGTTTTTCTGCATATAATTGGTTACCTTGCCCTTTAAGGTACCCATGACTCTATGACCCCATGGATTGAAATATAAGAATTACCTGCAGGGTTCATTTTTATTGCAGAAGACAAATGTGTCATCTTTATTCCAATATAAAGAAAGTGTTACTGCTGTGCGTAATGGTCCAAATCCTATAAGAGTACAATAGTCATTTAATTCAACTGAAAGACTTTCTTCCTTTCTCAAGTTTTACATACCTCACCATTATCCACTTTTGTTAAAACTATGGTATATAGTGAAAAAGTTTTAATAAATAATCAAACACTTGATTGAAAGTTGCCAATCATTTATTTTCCTTACATCTATATTCTAAGAGTTGGTTTAGAAAGGAAAATTATCTTCAGAAATATAACTTATAGGATGTTCACTTTGGGGAAATTGAATTTATCAGAACATACAGAATGAAGAAACATATAAAAAACCAGCTAATTAAAATATTAAAATTATTAATCTTAATAATAATCAAAATCTGGTAATTAATAATAATAATCATGTACATTGTACTTGATAATTTATAAAATTAACTTTCTCACAACAACCCTGTAAAACTGACAGTGTTTGTCTTATTATCCTCATTTTACAGATCAGAAAACTGAAGTTTAGAGAGGCATCCCTGTGGAGAGATCACTATTATGAGGAAGAATTCTGTCATTGTACAGCAGCAGAAAGTACCTCCATTTTTTTTCCTAAAGTAAGCTAAGTTTCCCCACCCATTCTAGGAAATATCTTTACCATAAAAAAATAAAAAATAAAAAAAAAAAAACATTTGCTACCTGGTTCCCAACCTTCTGGTGATTAACATCTTCCTGCTTAGTTACAGTAGTACAATAATACCTAACACATTTTCTGTTACCATGTTCACATTCAAAATCTTAACCCCATTAGCACTTGTTTGAAGATGCAAGGTTAACACCAGTCTTTGATGAAGCAATCAATAAAGTAAGATTTTGATGGAAATGGGACATAATTCAAGGCAGGTATTATTAACCTCTGGCTCATGAAATTTAATACATATGTATTTTTAGGATTATTTCAATGTAACAGGTTTTCTACAAAATTTATTTTATGTCTTTAAAAACATTATTTTGAGAAAGATAATATGGGTTTTAGAAGATTGCTAATGAGTGTCCATGGCACAAAAAGGAAAAAAAATTAAGAACCCCTGAAGTAAAGTATTCCCTAGAATAATAATAAAAACAAAATATAGACTATATAGTGCTTTAAGATTTGCAAAACACTTTGCATTTGGTTTCTCATTTTGAGATGAGTTACTTTTATCCCCATATATAGGTGAGGAAATTGAGAAGCACAGAGACTTGTCTAAAGCTAAGAAGGGTCTTGCTTATGTCTTCAATGTTTTGCATGCCATCTATTGTACCACTTAGCTACCCTCATAAGAGAAGTTCTAACAGAAGATATCCTCAATGGAATTAGAACCCCCCCAAAAAAAGATTCCCTATTGATAATGATATTCTCCAAATGATCCTGTTTATAACTGATACTGCAGTAATTAACATGTCCCTGAACACAACAATAAAATCTCCTCAACAGAATCCACAATAAAGTAAAAGAATTTGATTGGTTATATCCATACTAGAAAAGCAAAGTTTAGATAATAGTCTGGTCTATGAAATATATCTTAGAAGAGTAAATGGGCATTTAGATTATCACTTGTCTAGTATGCTATAGTAGGAATTCCTTGAATGTATAGATTGAAATAGCTAAAACCCGAGGTCTCTTCCTCCACTCTAATTCTGTGACTCTGTAAATTATTGATTTACTTCAAATATTATATTTCATATATAAATGCATATACATATATATACAATATACATATAGGTATATTTTGATCATGAAATATGTATGTATACATATAATATACGTAAATCCATGTATATTGAAATTCCTATAAAAGTTAGAATTTATGCATAAACATAATTAGAAAAATATATATAGGTATATATGGACAGACAATTGTAGATACAGAAGTAACTATAACAACACCTGCTATGTGTTTTTTGTAACTTGATCTCTATTCATTGATAGTCTTTCATACTTATATAATGCTAGTCATTTCTCTTTACCACAAAATAAATAAAAATAATAGTATTTATAAATATTTTAAGCTTTGCAAGATTTTTAATAAATCTTATCTCATTTGATCCTTACAACAACCTTAAGAGGTAGGAGCTATTATTCTCTTTTTACAGAGGAAGAACAGAGGTAGAGAGTAGCTAAGGTTGGTAGTGTCACTCAATCACTATCTGAAATCCAATCTGAATTCAGATCTTACTAATTTCAAATTCAACACTCACTTGAACAAGTCTACAGTCAGAAAAAGAGGAGTGTACATGAAACAATGAGTCTCTATTGTTTTTTAAACATATATTAAATCTAAAACAAAAGTTCCCATGCTATTCTGCTAATCTATATCCTCTTTCTATATACTTTATATGTACTCTCTTATTCATTTTCATCTCAATGTTTTATTGAAGCTTTTTTCTTTCTTTGTCATTACTATAACCTATCCATTCCTCACATGAAACTTTCATCCCTCATTTTTTGTAATAATTAAATAAAACAAAGCCAATTTCCACATTGCTTTTTTTGAAGATACAATGTTTCATTCTACACCTCTTGGACATCCTTTCCTCTCTGCCAAGAAGCACATATACTTTTAATGCAGGCTTAAATTATTCCTCTTGGGATAAAAAATGATCTGAAGTTAATTTGAAGGCTATAATAATATTAATCCTATGGGAGGAGGGGGTTGACTATGCAGGGAGAAAATTAGTTTTTATTATGGATGGATAGATTTTATATATAGCTCAGGAAGACCAGGGCAACCACAAGACATGTTTGAATTAGAAGATATAATCTGATTTAACAGGAATTGCAGGTAAATAGTTTGTAAGAATATCACTGATTGGAGACATTCTGTCTAAATGAAAGAAAATATTTCATATTTTAGATGGAGATCAGAATGGAATACAAGATAAGATCAATCTGAATCTGTTTGGGGAAAATTATGTAGTACTTTCAATAATGCTATGAAAGCTGATCTTACTCTTCACACAAAATGATCTCCTGGAGATGGTATCCTGCTGTAAACTCATGAAATATTAGCATAGTATGTAGATAAAATGGCTGTCTCTGAAGTTAGAGAATGTGAATGGGTTTAAATCCTTACTCAACTACCTCTGTGACTAGTATGGAACCTTACATATAACAGGTACTTGATGAATATTTGTTGAATAGTATGAAGTCAAATGTATGATGGGAAAATAAGATAGATTAGTCATTAGTATAAATGATAAACCTAAACCGTGCAGTGGCAACTGTGTGACATTACTCAATGAGAGGAAGTAATCTAATAAGCTGGGGGAAGAACTTAAAGAGTTTTAGACAAGATAGTCAAAATTTGCAGTGGATGAGAAAGTATGCAGGATTTAAAATGTGAGAGAAGGGAAGGAGTGCTCTCAGCAATGAAAGCATAAGGTTATCAAAGTATCAAATATATTCATATTTTTCTCTAAAATTTAATATACTTTCTCTTTTTTCTGGTCAAAATTGCTCCATGCACATTTCTTATTTAAGCTTCTAATTAGTATTGTTCTCCCACATTTAAGTATTGCTAATCATTTCATTTTATCATAAATACTTTTGAAGAATGCTTAAATTATGCCTCTTGGGGCAAAAACGTCATCCAAAGGTTTGGTTGACAATTGAAATAACATTAATTCCTTAGGGATGTGGGGTGTGAGAAAAGAAAATGGTTTCATTATTGGAGGATTTATCAATATCACAGGCTTAGAGTTTCTAAATGTAAGCTAGAAAGTATCCGAGTTAACTTGATTCTCTCAACTCATATCATTTAGTAGAATTGCCTACTTTATTAATAAAAAAGGCAAGACTCAGGAGAATATAAATCCCATTAGCATCTTCAAAGTATACCAACCTTCCTACTCATTCAAACCTTCTACATACAATTCATCAGCTTTAAATTCAAAACATTTACTTAAGTACATACTTTGTGTCAATACTTTTCCTCCCAATATTTCTTAACTATACCTTGAAAATAAAATTTTAATTTTAGTCCAAAGTAACTTTCTAGATTTGGTTTAAGATGGTGGCTTATAATTTTTCAAAACTTTTTCTTCTCTCTGTTCACAGTGGTTCAGATCTAAAAGACCTCTTCTCATTCATTCTCTTCAGTCTCATGTACTACAGCAAAAGTGCATAGGGCTTGTGGGATTCTTTCATGTGTTATGCATATCTGTCTATTACCAACTAGATTAAGACCACTGTTCTATTTCTCACATGTCAACTAATGAATTATAATGGCATTGAATTGTGTAATATGACTTTGATGTTTTTTCTGCAAAATTAAACTAATGCTTTCAAAATTGGATATCAAATATTCCTTAATAAGGCATAATCACTAAGACACTGAGTTAGTTTAGAGGTTGTTTCATCCAATTTTCATAGAGGAATCAAGCTATAATAAATGGAAAAATTCTCATCCTCATTGCCCTTCTATAAAAAAGTACCTACAGCCAGTGAAGGGGTATTGACCCAGAACAAATAAATTAATAAGCCTTAGTAATTATATTTGGGTCATTTTATTTTAAACCATGAAATCAAAAGCTCTGTTCACATTAGTGCATGAATTGCTGTAACTAGCTACTGGGGCTCCCCTGATAGAATACCATCTGTGAATGTATTCAAGGTTTTTTTTTCATCATCCAGACAAAAGTTTAATATCTCTCTCTCTCTCTCTCTCTCTCTCTCTCTCTCTCTCTCTCTCTCGAGTTCCATCCTTTTAAAACTACTCAATTCTCCTTCATCAGATAATCATAAAATGACCATTAAATACTGTCAAAATGGTATAGAAGCTTGGCATTAATGACACTTCAATAGACAATCCAGGACAATCCAGGAAAAAATTCTACTTTGAAAAATTAAAGGAAGCAGAAGTTTGCTTTCATTACTAAAAGACTTTTTTTCCTGTTATTCCTATTTGAAGTTAATAATTTCTTTGCAGCTATTGCTAGAATTGTAAACTGGTACAAGTATTCTACAAAGCAATTTGAAACTATGTCCAGAAGTTATTGAATGTCCATCTCCTTTGTACCAGTGGTACAATTACGAGGCCTATAGCCCTGAAGAAATCAACAAAGAGGAAAAGGGCCCATGTGTACAAATATTTTATAATAGTTTTTTTGTTGAGTCAAAAAACTGAAAAGTGAGGGGTATCCATCAAGTGGAGATTGACTGAAAAAAAATATAGCCTTATGAGTGTGATGGACGATATAAGAAATAAATAAGTGGATCTTTCAGAGACACTCAGGAAGAGCTGATTGAACGGATGGGAGTAAGGTGAGTAGAACCAGGAGAACTCTAATTTCAGCTTATTTACCTGGACCACCAAATCTGAAAAATAGTATAGTACTTAAAGTGAGCATAAATTAATATATTTTACTTATAGCAAACTTATCCAATATATCTTGGGAATATAGTCTTCTCATATTGAATCCTTTTCTCTTTTTTCCTGTTATTAATCAATACTTCCAAAATCCCAGCCCTGGTTTACTTCTACCATTCATTCATGATGGAAGAAGTCTAGGCAACTTCAACTTCACTGTTGAGTACAAATTTATTTTATCTAATCTCATCCAGGTCCACACTTCTGCAAAGCAATCATTATGTGTGTCCATTATTAACTTTATAACACTCTCCATAACTATTACTCCAAATTTTCCTTTCTCCTCTCATTCCTGTTATACCATCCTCTCTTTACTTCATCTCAGCAGAAAACCTAGTCTACTTTTTGTTACTAAGAAAATAGATTCTATCCTTAATAAATATGTTCTATTCAATTTTTTTTCCCCAAACCTTCTAAATCTCTTGGCATAACCCTTTTCCATAGTCTCTCTCCCTTTGCTTTGTTCTTAGTTCTTTGACAAATCTAGCTCTCTACGTAACATTCTTGATTCCATGTTTTCTTTTCTTTTCCACCAAAATATTTACCAGACACTGTGTTAAGCTATTGAAGCCTGCCTGCTTGATCATCCTCTCACTCCTTGTGATCACTACTCTCTAAATATCAGCTCAAATTCCTCATCACCAACTGTAGCCATCATCATCTGAATATTCCAATGGCATTTCAAGTTCAATATGTCTAAGCTGGAACTTAACATCTTTCTTCTTGAATCTATCACCATTCAATTTTCTTTTCTTTCTTCTATAAAACACAGCTGTCCCTTCAGTAAATCTATATTCTTGATGCTTCAATCTTCCTTACTCCCTTATACAATTAGCTTCTTAGTCTTGACAACTTTATCATCATCTTATATCCATCCCCTTCTCACCACCTTAAATTTAGGCCCTTATCCCTTTTCTCTTAGCCACCTTAGTAGTCTCCCAATCAGTCCCCTTGTGGCCAGTTGCTTCCCTTTCTAATCCATCTTCCAAACACCTGTCTGACCATGTTCACACCCACACACACTAAAAAAATATTTAGTGTTTTCTCATTGCTTCTTGTATGAAATATAAAATCTTTGGCTGGATAGTTAAAGTCTTGGATAATCTGGCTTTAATCTTCCTTTCTAGACTTATTTCACATTACTTTTCTTCAGTCAGTTTAAATTTCAGCCAAGTTAAACCCTTCCCCTTTATCTACTCTTTCATCTCTCTCTCTTCCCTCAACCCCTTCCAAACATGGAATTCAATCTCAATCCTTTGTGTCTTTGAATAGGCCTAAAATGCACTTTCCTCACCTAGATTTATTTATTTCCTTCCTATGTCCATATATGCGGTTGCATACTACAGGAAACTTTTCTTTAATCAATATAGTTTTTAGTCTTTTCTCCTTCCTCAAATTATCTTATATTCGCTCATTCCCTACTAGAATGATTTTCATCATCTTTGTATCCCTAGCCTTTAGTATGGTCCTTAAGCTTAAGAGGCCCTCAATGAAAGTCTACTAAAGTGAAATAAATGCAGGCTGGTTTACGACTGTTATGCTTTTGGGGGGAAAGGAAGTGCAGAAAGTATGTTATTTCTCTACTTAGCCTCTATTTACAGCATTATTTATCAAAATTATTCAGGATTACATCATTACCTAATTCAGACTTTTATTGTGAATATCTAATATTAAAAAGCAGAAGGTAAGAAAAAAAATGAAAGAAAAGGAAAATTTCAATCAATTTTATAGATGGCTTAAAGAATAAAAATTATATTCTCCAAGAGATAGCAACTTGTTTCATCCCAAAGAGAAAGTAAAAAAGATCATGACTTAGTGGGCAGCCTCTTGGAGGAAATTACTTGGAGCCTACAGGGTCTTATAAATGGCATTCCACCAATTTTGAAAATATACATTGCTATAAGGAAAATACATTTAGATTATTATAAAACTAGATAATATCTTAACTTTTGAATAGAGAATAATAGTAACAAAATGGGATGGCCAGTAGTTTAGTCTCCAACCTCCCATAGTTGCCAATGAAGGATGCTTCAGAGGACAACATAAAATTCCTGTAATTATTACTTAACTTTTATTTGGCACCATAAATGTACCCAGTGCAGTTTGATAAATAAAGTTGTGCCAAGCCAATAACAAAATCTCTGCCCTGAGGAGTTTAAAGCCATGAATGATGGTAATAATACACCTAATTGGGCAATACTATACCATGGAGGGAAATTTCTTCCTAGGAGGATTTGTTGTTTTCATGACATATTTAAGACTATATAGCTGAATGTACCCTTTCTTAAATTACTCCTCTATAAGTTTTAAAAAACCACAAACCAAAACAATACAAAATAAAGCAAAAAAGACACAACACTGTTGGCCAATACAGTCCTAGAATTGAAGGCAAAATGGGTTCTATGGTCCCAGAGAGGATCTCTCTGGGTTCAAAGACATTAAATTGAAATCTCTCATCTGAATCCTTTCTCATCTGGAGCAAATTGTGTCAAAAAGCATCAATTAAACTTTCATTTTGAGCCCAGTAGTATTGTTCACCTGTACCCATCTTAACCCAGGCTCTGTTTAAGGTGAATTAGTGAAAAGAATACTTAATGTGGAATTATTCTGTCTTTCAAACTTCCTACACCCTTTCCTGCCTCCACACACTTACAGTAGCCATCCAGGAGAATTGTAATGTATTCTATTTTACTACTCTTCCGTTCTTCATATGTGTGTGTGTGTGTTTTGTGTGTGTGTATGTGTTTATTCACATATATATGCATGTGTGCATATGTATATGTGAACATATATATAATCTCCATCTATAGAACATAAGATTCAACACTATAAGAAATGATAAACTTCATAATCTTAGAAAACATGCATAGACTTGTACAAAATAATGAAGAGTAGAATGAGCAGAACCAAGAGAATATTGTATATAGCAACAGCAATATTATTTTAATAACAATTAAGTAAATAAGCCATTTTGACTATTATTATAAATACCCAAATTGACTATGAAGGACATATGAAAGAAGATGCTACATGCACTCAGAGAAAAAAACAGATAAAGAGAATTATATATAGAATGATTTATATATATATATATACATATATATATATATGTGTGTGTGTGTGTGTGTGTGTGTGTGTGTATTTGGATGTATGTGCATATTTGGGTCTATGTGTCTAACAGTAGCTGGCTCTGGTGGAGAAGGGAGAAAAAAGAATATATATATATATATATATATATATATATATATATATAATGGATTTGAAGATTCATGCACAATCATCTTTTTTTTATTTTACTGTTACTTTAACAGTATTTATTTTACTTTTATAGTAACTATTTCATTCCATAAATTAAAAATTAAATAATTTTTAAAAGCATAAGCTTTGGGACAGCTAGGTGGCACAGTGGACAGAGCACCGGCCCTGGAGTCAGAAGTACCTGAGTTCAAATTTGCCTTGCTAAAAACCCTAAAAAAAAAAGCATAAATTTCATTAGAGTAGGAATTCTTATTATTCCTATTTATGACTGCTTATTGACTTAATAAATGCTTATTGACTGATGGATCAGTTAATAAATTGATACATAAAATATTTTATAAACCTTAAAGGGTTATGTCTCAACTTTCATCATTATCCTATAATTCAATCCCAAACATCACACTTTATTCCTGTATATTTCTTTCTTTTTTAGGTTTTTGCAAGGCAAATGGAATTAAGTGACTTGCCCAAGGCCACATAGCTAGGTAATTATTAAGTGTCTGAGGCCTCATTTGAACTCAGGTACTCCTGACTCCAGGGCAGGTGCTCTAGCTATCCACTGATCCATCTAGCCACCACCTGTATGTTTCTTAAAACCTAAATGTTATCATCTTGGATTAGGTTGTGGTATATTTTACATGCCACTATATTTGTTTATTTCTGTATACATGTTAGTGTTGTCTATTTAAGTCTTATGAACTTATAAATAGAAATTACCACATCTGTTTTATGTATCTATTTGAATGCAAGGAGAAGGAGGAGAAAGAAGAAAAGAGGAGATAGGCAAGACAAAAAAAGAGAAAATAAGGGGAAGGAGAAGGAAGAATAATGATAAGTAGAGAGAAAAGAAAAAATTAAAGGAGAAGAAGAAGGAGGTGGGAAGGAGGAATAGAAAAAAGTCAAAGGAGAGGATAAGAAGAGAAAAATTAAAAAGGGAATGAAAAGATTAAAAAGGAGAGTGATGAAGTAGAAAAGAAGTTAATGGAGATAATCAGAAAGACAGCAAGAAAAGCAAAAGATGGAAAGCAGAAGGAGAAAGAAAAGGAGATGAGAATAAGAAACATCAAATGTGATACAACATGACTTTTTAAATTTATTTATTTTTAGCTTTTTGCAAGGCAATGGGGTTAAGTGGCTTGCCCAAGGCCACACAGCTAAGTAATTATTAAGTGTCTGAGGCAGGATTTGAACTCAGGTCCTCCTCACTCCAGAGTCAGTGCTCTATCTACTATGCCACCTAGCCACCCCTACAACATGATTTTTGATTGGAACTGTCATATGTGAAATACTGCAAAAGTCAGCACTGAACTTGCCAATCTTGTGTGTAGTGTGGCCTGTACGCTTACATTAGTTTTTTGGCCTTGGACTAAGAGTTCTTGGGAAGCAAGGAATATACTGACATTTTGCTTTGTACAACAAAAAAGCTAGTATACAGTCTTGCACACAAGTGGACCAATGCTTTTATGGGTATATTGTTTAGGTTAATAATAATGTGATATTTAATGAATTTTTGTTTCTTCCAGATGACAAACCAATTGATAAAAATAGTGATATAATTTTGCCATAAATTTTCTTTCTTATCAAACCAATCAAATGTCATACAGCAGCCCTAATCAAGCTTTCCAGAGGCAAGGGGTTCAGCTTTTCTTATTAAAATTGGACTTTGTCAACTGTGTTTCTCCTGAATGCCACAAATTAAAAATGTTTCAAATAATCTATGAAAAGAAAGTGTTTCTGTTGTCACTTAGATTATATTCCCATTTGAGAAAATGTTATCTTTAATATTGCCTCCTTTCCTTTTTTAAAAGAGCACCATTAAGTGCTCAGAGGATTTTCAAAGTTGTTCTCCCAAAAAGCTTAAATTGACAATATGTATGTGGATTTTTAAATAGCATGATATAGTTGCATACGTGGAACAAAACAGAAATAAAAAAGAAATTCATCTTTTTCCCTTGGGGATAATTTTAGGCAGCATCATTGCCAGAAAGTGTAGGTTTTAAAGAAATGGAGCCATTAAAAAGAAAGAGAAAAGTATACTAGTTGTATAAAATATCATTAATTGATTACTTTTGAGTGCAACAAAAAACATAATAGCAGGATAAAAAGAATAAAATGAATACAAGCACTTTGAATCTAAAAAATGATGAATAGCTTAAATCATAGCTATAACATATCAAGAACTCATACTTCAATAATTCTGGGATCAATGTTCTTCAGTATGAGAATCCACTCATACCTATAATTGATAGGATTTTGTGCAATTATCTCCTTATTAATCTTCCCTAGAGGTCTTGTACCAATGTGTTAGATGTATTCCCCTGCTTCATCCAAAATTTCTAAATAACATTATAGCAATCAAAATGTTCTTTTATTGTTCTTCATTGTTGTCATATAGGTAAACTATCTCCTTTACTTGAATTCATCTCCTAGTCCTGCATCTGGTCTTGTAAAAGTTTTCATTTTGCTATCATGATATTTCATGTCACCAGATGCACTTTTACAGTAGCAGACAGTGCAACTCAATTTCCCAAATGGAATTCAGCCTGACTGCTCATCAGAGATCAGAGTGGTATAATGCATAAAAGGCCCTATTTCAAAATTCTGACTCTATACTAACTGAGTAAACTTCACTGAATCTCACTTTTCTGATTTATATGATAGGGGGATAACAGTAATTATAGTTGTAAGGATCAAACAAGAAGATAAATGTAAAATATTGCAAATGTAACACATAGTAAATGTTTAATAAATGTTTATTCCTACCCAATCTATATATTTTCATTATTGGTTTTATTGTTATTCTCCAATGTTGACTTTTCCAAAATATGTGTATTGCTGAATTAACTCAATAGGCTATGAATACTAAAGTCTCCCAAAATCTGTTCAAAAAGTGCTTTATTTATTTGTTTGTCTCATTCCAGATTATCACTCTCTTAAAGTGAGCTTGGATATTGTTGGTAAATCTCCATAGAATTCTGGTACTTAATAAAACCAGTAATATGCCATCTGCAAGCAGAAGAATCCAGAGAATTCCATTATCAGTAGGGAATCCATCTTCCAATTGGGTCTTGTCCAAGAATAATATCCCTCCATGAAAGTGGTCAACAGTTTTGAAATTTTTTTTCCTCTAAGAATTTCATTGATATAGATGCTCTGAGGATAACTGAATAAACTTTATAACTGACAAATAACTCTTTCTCACTATTATCTTACCTTTGAGGGGTTGGGGAATCAAGGTGCCTTTCTGGTGCTATAACTCATAAGCTTCAGTTGATTTGCTTCTGCTATAATATCAGTTAATGTCAATGTCAGCCATAGTTAGATTTTGGAAAGTATATCAAAACAACAATTTTACTAATCACAATAGTTGACATGAGTCACTTCCTCCACTTTCCCATCCCCAAGGGGGAAAAAAAATCTGCAACACATTTCTACAAGTATATACACAGAGTGTCCTAGGGAAATGGACTGAGGCTTAGAAAGTTCATGTGACAAAGGGGTAACTTAGCTTCTCAAAATTCTTTTGTTGGAGTACTCAGGATGTTCCCATTAAGTATAGTATAGTTTTATTTATTTTGTTTTTCATTTTCTTCCCTGCTAGGTAGAGCCTGGAATCTGGTTTCCTCATTTCTTCCATTCTGTACTCAAAGCCTGATAAAGACAGTCAATGAGAAAAATGGAAATTCCAAAATTTTCTAGATCTCTAAAGTTCACAAGGTCAAGGGGATGATTACAGAAGTCAGAGGTTTGAACCCTTCCAAGTAATTGTATTCTTGTGAATATGGCTGATATTCTCTCTCTTGGCTTATTATTCATTGACTTCTTTGATTCCATTTTAATCATTTATGTAGGCCCTAAAACATATCCTTTATCTAATTCTGAACAAACATTTATTGCATCTAGGGGAGTGTCTAAATCTTGTATACATAATGAGCAACTGAGATATATTTTCAGCTTGTTTAAGTGTATTAATGCGAAAAGAAGTAGATGATTTTGATTCCATGCTTGGATACTGTTCATGTGTTCATATGTGACTACAATATCCATACTGGAGATGCTTTTTGGAGGACACCTCATATGTCTATATTTTGTTCTGTCAATTTTTTTGTAATCAAGAATCAATAAAAATGGGAAATTATAGATTCAATATATAATTCTTCTTAATGATATATCTGTAAAATTGTGCATTATAGAAATTTATTGGAAAAAACCAATATTTTTCTCTCATCTTTCAATTTTCTAAAATTCTTTGATATAAATTGAAGGTTGATCACCAAGTGACTTTACCATTATGGTGTCACAGTTTTGGACTTCAGTATTGTATTAACCAGAAGAAACCATTTTTATTTACTTTTACTAATTAGTAAGATATTAGAGTCTAAAAATAATAGTTATAAAATGCTGTAGAAAATCCAATAGATCTGTTTAATTTTATAGCTATTTGGGTTTTGTTTTGTTTTTTCTTTAAAATTTTAATTATAAGTGCTATTAGGATGAATTTTCATCCTTTTCATTTTTTATCTGAAAACATACTTTTCAGCAATTTTTTCATCTTTTATCTCATTTATATTTCCTCACCAGACAAAAACCTTCTGAACTGTCAAGGGAACCATCATACATCTAATCACCCTGAGTGACAACCTCATTGTCATCCTTGATTCCTGGTTCTCACTTATGACAAAAATCCAATTGTTGCTAAATGTTCTTATTTCCACCTCCACAACATTTAGTGTTTCTATTCCCTCTTCTCCACCCATATACCCTATAGTTTTCTTCAGACTATCATCATCTCTCAACTGTTACATTGCAACAGCCTTCTTAATAGCATCTATGTTACATCTCAGGCTACCCCAATTCATTACCACACTGCTACCAATTAACAGTCCCCTACTGAATTAACACTAGTAACTTCCTATTACCACCAGGAACAAATATGAACTCCTCTATTTGATATTTGAATGTTTCCTTCACAAAATAACTCCAAGTTATTTTTTCAGTCTTATTACATAAGATTTCATCTACCAATGAGGTCAATACCTTCCTTGTAACTTATTGTCATATATGGCAAATATAGCATAGTCTACAGAAGGAGATGAGTATTTATTAAGTTTTTATATTTGTACATAGGAATCCAAATATGATATATCTATTCTAGAAAAATACCTACAAATTTCCAAAATACTAATCAATTAATTAGAATATTTATTAGTGGACCTGTCTTCATTTAAACTGTAGAATAAGTTTCCACCTCTGATTTTTCTCTTTACTACAATGCCTTTATCAGTTTTAAGAACTGATCACTTTGGTTTGGACAAAGATATTCCAAGTTAAGTATGGCTAAATGTTTCTATTCAGGTCCCCATCTTGGACTGCCTGTATATCAGGTAGCGTGAGGGGATTATGGATATGGTTCACTAAAAGGAAGACAAGATGAATAAAAGTTTGGATTCTCAAAATAAAAAAAAAAAAGTACATCATCAGAAGCCAAATAGGCACAGTCAAAGATGAATGCAATGCATGAAAACCACTTAGAGGGAATGTATCAATCTTATAGTTCTAATTACAACGAATCAGGGCTACTGTGAGCATGATTCATTTAAGAAATACATGGATTAAAAATTCACTTTCACAGTTTGGAGCAATTCATTCCAAATGTCAACATGAGGAACAAGAAAAGATGAAATATACATACACAATGTATACATATGCTCATATATGTGGGACAAAATTATAAAATATTTTAATACTTGCACTATGCAAGTATACCATTGCCATAAGTTATACTAAATAGCAGTGGATATGTAAATTAAACATATAATAGAAACATGCCATTATTAACATCTATGCTTATGCTTTTTCCCCCAGTTCTTCGCATTTTTTTCAAGAATGCTTTACAAGATACCTGAGTAATTTTTACAATTCAAGTAGTCTCTTAATGTTAGAATTTTACAAGTCACAAAAAATGGTACCAATACTATTATAAGATATTTTACTTGCAAATCAGTTTATCCATGTTCTCCTAGAGCAAGTGGCATAATGTAGTTGCAAACTGTATTATAAGTAGATTTTCTTCAAATAATTATTTTCTGTTCCAGACTCACAACTAAACAATTCTTAAGTGTTTCTTTCAGATGATTTTTGGGAAATAATAATTATAATCATTATAATATTTCCTGAGGAAGCAATAATCAAGCAAATTAAATCTAGTAAGGTAAAATATGTCAATGTTGTCTTTTTAATATTGGTGAAATAGTTAAGGGTAAAACAAGCCATAATTCAATAAATATCAAATAAGTGCAGCAATGTTGTTAGACTTGCAATACTAGCCCTGTAGCTATGACTGAAATCTGATAATTAGTTATCCTATGATTCTGAAACAAAACTTGAGCAAAGAGCTTTGGATCAAGTAGGAACTGACCTATATACCTTTACCCCAAATAAACCAATATTATTTTTACCTTCAAAATAACTTACATAATTTTTTAAAAATAAATGTCTTTTTTTTACCAAAATCTATGCTCCTTGCACAGACTTCAAAACTGAGTCACAATAAGAATCTTTCTCTAATGTAAATAAGATAAATAGGCATCAACCAAACACTGAACAGTAGTAATGACATGACTAGAATGAAAGGAAATTTAACAAAGCTAAATGCAAAATCTTACACTTGAGCCTCACCCCCTCCAAATATCACAACTACAGGATAGGAGGGTGTGACAGAAATGCTAATTATCAAGGTTTCACTTCCCACCCACACTATGTCACAATATTCCTTTCCTTTAAAAGGTATTCCCACCCACACTATGTCACAATATTCCTTTCCCTTAAAAGGTAAAGAAGTTGTCCCCAAGACTGGATTGGTCAAGGAGATAAAGGCTTAAAACCATTACCTTTAAGGAACTTTTTGATAATTTCAGAACATTTTGGCAGCCTAGGAACCTAGAGGCATAAAGTGCTCTGTGGAGGTAGGGATTTTCATATTTAACATATGCCCCAAGTCCACTAGGAATTACCACAGCAGATTATTGCTGTACAGAACAGAAGGGAGTCATTTCTACCTGAGTTCAGTAATTTTGAGTATCTTTTTTAGACTATGGCTAAGTAAACCACCTTTATATGTATCTCTTATATGTCCCAATTTCATATTAGAGTCCATTTTGTCCAATAAACTGCCAGAATAACAGATTGAGTCAGATATCACCAAGTATCTTAATTAAAGCCACTATTTTTATGAAAAGGATGTTTGTTTGTTTTTGTTTTTAACTCTATGTGAATCAAATGGGAGATTTTAGAGTATGGGTGTCCAACTTTTCAGCTATTCTGGGCTGCTTCATCCAACAAAAACTTGTCAGAGTCTGCATATAGAATTTAATATTTTATGACTACATATAACTACTATACATATTAGTAACCCAAATTACCAATGATTATAATAACAACAAAATATAATAATGTTGCATGAATGGGCTTTGAGAATCACAAGCAGCCCATAGGTCGTAGTTAGTTTTTAGCCCTATATGAATCAAATGTGACAAAGCAGCAAAAATAAACTAATGATATCTTTGTCTAACTCGATAAAGGCATAAAGTTGAAAATGAGAGGGGATAAAATCTTGCTGAACTCTATTACCTTGGCCAAATTATATCTAGAGTATCATATTCAGTTTTGGGCAGCACATCATACAAAGAACATTGGACAGTTGAAGAGCATGTTTAGGAAGATAACCAAGAAGTTAAGGGAACTTCAACTAAGACTGGATAAAGGAACCTAGGAAGTGTGACATGGATAAACCAAAAAAAAAAAAAAAGAGAGAGAGAGAGTGTGTGTGTGTGTGTGTGTGTGTGTGTGTGTGTGTGTGTGTTTGCAGGAGAGGTATGTGACAATTGCTTTCAAGTATTTGAAAGTAGTTGAAATACTATCACTTCAAAATTGATATAATCTTGTTCTTCCTGGTCCTAGAAAGTATAATCAGTAGCAAAGAGTGGAAGTAATGTGCTTGATAAAATAGCTACATTCCTAGGAGTTCAAACTATGTTAAAGTAGAATGGGTACCTCAACAATTACTGAATTCACCTTCCCAAAATCATTAAACAGAGGGTAGATGATTACATGTCAGAGATGTTAAAAAAAGGGATAAAGATAGGAACTAGACCAGATAATCTTTAAAGTCTTTCCAATACTAAGAATCTGTGATTCTGTCTAGGGAATAGTCCTATGGGATGTCTCTATGCATCCATGGATAGCCCTAGAGAAAATAGTGGCAAAAATGAGAAAGATAAAAACCTTCCTATCTCTCAAAAGCTCAGCTCTTGCCTTCTCTCTGTTCTCTTGGCCTGGACAGTGGCAGCCTGGGTAAGTTCCATGGTCTTCATACTGCTAGGAAGCTCTGTAGCCACAGGAGAGACCAAAAGTGGCATGACAAATGATATAAGAAAGCACATTTGGGCACTGCCTTGAAGGCCAACCTATTTGGAGGAGCATCTCGTGCCAAAGGGATTGTCTTGGAAAAAGTTGGTGTAGAAGCCAAGCAGCCCAATTCTGCCATCAGGAAGTATATGAGAGTTCATTTGATTAAGAATGGCAAAAACTTCACTGCCTTTGTTCCCAATGACAGCTGCTTGAATTTTATTATTAAGGAAAATGATGAAGTTTTAGTTGCTGGATTTGGTCAAAAAGGTCATGCTATTGGTAATATTCCTGGAGTCCACTTCAAGGTTATAAAAGTTGCAAATGTTTCTCTTCTGGCCTTGTACAAAGGCATGAAAGAAAGACCAAAATCATAAAAAGTGTATGATGTCTCTGTCGTAGTAAAAAACTTTCACATTAAAAAAAAAAAAGCTCAACTCTTTCATCCTCTTTTATCAAAATCTGTTCTCAAAAAGGATCCAAGACTCGTCTACAATTATTTATGAATTATAGTTAACGATGTAAAAAGCAGGGGGTGGGGTGGGGCATCTAAGTGGTACAGTGGATAGAAAACCAGTCCTGGAGTCAGGAGGACCTGAGTTCAAATTTGACCTCAGACACTTATTAATTACCTAGCTGTGAACTTGGGCAAGTCACTTAACCCAATTGCCTTGCAAAAAAACAAAAAAAATTTTTTTTTCAATTAAAAATAAATAAATAAATAAACCAATTTAAAAGCAGGGTAATAATCATCTGATAAAATAGGAGTATACCTATCTAGGCAAAGTTTCAGACCACATCTATGATTCTATATAGATAGTAAATATTTGAAATTTGGACTTGAAATGGACTAACAAGGACAAAGTGAGTAGGATGAATCTTAAGGCTTTCTGGTATTTAAAATGTTCATTAACCAGAAGTAGGGACAATGACTGGAAGCTATTTTCACCATTTTCCCCCTTATTTCTTATGTTTCAAAAGTGACATAAAAGATTATTGCCCGTTTAGAACCATTTGATATTGGTAAGTTACTCAACCTCTTAGATTTATTACTTTGATAGTAAGTAACATTTTTCTCATTTCCTTCCAGAATTGTTGTAAAGCTAATGTATGTCAAATGATTTGTAGTTAATCAATGATAATTTATTAAATTTCTGCAGTGTACCAGGAACTAGCCTAGTTGAGCACTATGAACTATGTAGCACTGAGAACCATTTAAAAGTCTAGTTATATGGTTTTGAAGAAATCTACTTTCCTGTAACTTCTACCTATTCCTCTTAATAATAACTCCTTGAATAACACAACCTAAGTCTAATCATTCTTTTGTAAGATTCCTTTAAATTCTGGAAGGTTGTTATCATTTGCCTCTTTTATTCTCACAACCTCTTACTTCTTTTCTTCTTCATAACAGACATTTCCAATTACTTTCATTGTTCTTCCTATGACATGATTCCATAATCTCTTTACCATTTCAATGAAGACACTTGCAAACACTTCTTGTAGATTTATTCACAGAGGTACACTAATTTTAATGCAGTTCAGATTCTGGGTCTACTTGACATAATTGATTGGCTTACCCACACTCCCATACTCACCCAATCTTAACTGACCCACTGCTCCCTACCCCCACCACACATACACACACACACACACACACACACACACACACATTCTCTCTCTCTGTCTCTCTCTCTCTCTCACACACACACACACACACATATTCTCTCTCTCTCTCACACACACACACACAAACATGCACACACAGAGAGAGACACACAAACACACACACAAATCCTAATTATGGAGGTCATTGCTGACACAATTTACCACTTAATCTTCATTGGATACTTCAATGAACCATGATTTCCTTGCTATGGGTACTGCTTCCATTAAAACAAATTGAACCTCCTCTATACATACCAAGTTATAAAGCCAAACAAATTTATCAAAACCATACTATATGCAGATGCATGGACAATGCTAAGTTTCTAGGAATGCAATGAAAGACAAAAGGAGCTCCTTTTCTTGAAAAATTGCCTTCTACTGGAAGAGGAAAATATGTAGATATGTAGTTATATACAAGATATAGAAAGAGTGATGGAAGATAACGTTATAAAGGTAGGCTCTAGCATCAGTAAAGAATGGAAAAATTTAATACAAAGAGAATACTTGAGTTGATTCTTGAAGGAAATCTATATACTAAGAGACCAAAGGGAAACCACAAATCATTTCAGCCTTGAGGCATAACTAGTCCAGTCAAAGAAACAGGAGACTATGTGAGAAAGACAATGAGTAGTTTGATGTGGTTGGATCAGAGAGTTGGATAGAGAGGAGCAAAGGATAAAAAGATTAGAAAGTCAGGGAAAGGCCAGGTTGTGAATAGCTTTCAATCTCCAACAAAGGACTTCATATTTGATCCTGGTGATAATAGGGTGCTTCTAGAGGTTATTCAATTGAGGAGAGGAGTGCTTAGGAAGGCAGCTGAGTAGAGGGAAAGGAGAAGTTATGTGTCAGGGAAACCAAACAGAAGTTTATAACTATAGTCTAGTCTTGATTTTGTTGATGAGAGCAACACCAGGATAGTAAATGGAGAGAAGAGGACATATACAAAAGTTGTCTTGAAGGTAGAAATGACATAACTTGAAAAAATATTAGGTATGTAGAGTGAGTGTACATTAGTAGACATGAATAGCACCAAAGTTGAGATAACTGGTTAACTGAAAGGATGGTGGTGGTGCTCTTGAAGGTTATGGACAGTTGAATACTGAATTTGGAGGGAAAATAATAAATTTGTTTTGGATATGATAAATAACCAGCTTAAAATGCCCAAAAGACATTATCGGTGCTCAGGAGAATGTTTAAAGCTGTTTATCTGCATCTGGAAGAAATCTGCACAGGGATGAACATAAATGTAATCAGATGCATCAACTGACTAATCTCTAGAAGCACCCTATTATCTCCAGGATCAAATATGAAGTCCTTTGTTGGAGATTGAAAGCTATTCACAACCTGGCCTTTCCCTGACTTTCTAGTCTTTTTATCCTTTGCTCTTCTCTACCCACTCTCTGATTCAGCTACTCATTGTCTTCACATAGATAGTCACCTCTTTCTGTGACTGGACTAGTTGTGCCCCAAGGCTGAATCTTTGAGATCACCAAATGAGCTAATATAAAGAACAGATTTTTGAAAATCACTTTGGCAGGTGTGTAGAGAATAGATTACAATAGAGAGAGTCTTGGCTTAGAAGGACCTACTCAAAGATCATTGCGATAGTCTTCATGATTTGCCATGGCTGAAGCATTAATAACCCAAGTAATAAACCTCTTGGGACTAAGGATAGTCTTTATATGAGAAGATATGTATATTATCACTTGGTCTCTCCCTGAAGCCTTTTTACCTTGGCAGAACACATTAGAGTATAGACTGCATTAGAACCACCCATTCCCAGATAATGCATCAGAGACTAAGAGGAGGTCATTTAATCACACATATTCATTTTCAAATTGCTTCATAAAAATAAGGTTTGCATCCTTAATCAACTTGGGACCTGAGATAATATTTTATGTTATTTTTGTATAATACATAGTATCAAAACCATGTTAGATTTGTGGTAATTGCTTAATATATACTTGTTGATTGATTCACAGTAAGAAAATATAGCTTGCCTTTTAAGTCGATGACCCTCAGTAAGATATCTAGATGTATTTCCCAGAGTAAGAAGAATAATCTGTGGATGGGAGATTTGTCCAAATGATAGGGAAATCCCAAAAAGGAGGAGAGGGCTAAAGAAGGTTTTTAACCCTAAATAAGATGAAAAAGAAAATGAGAAAAGAAATGTCTCTGTCGATATGTGTGTGTATGTGTGTGTGTGTGTGTGTATACATATATAGGCCCATAGAATATGAAAGATTAAAAACCTTATCAACAACTAGTCTGCCTCAAACACAACATTATATATATATACATTATGACATATATGACAAGTGACTGTTCAGCCTCTAAAGGGGGGATGAAGTGGAATTACATCTTTAGTCAAGTCCACAAACATTCATTAAGCAATTACTACATACAAGGTACGGTGTGAAGTGAAAGCACATTCCATTTCCTAATATGAAGCAAAATTGGCCGCTTTATAATCTTCTACCAATTGCTTCTGATTCTATCCTGTGGGACCAAACCAAACAAATATATTCCCTCTTCCCTGTGGCAGGTCTTTAAATAGTTGAAGACAGCTATCCCCCTAGGTCATCTCTTTTCCAGGCTAAACATATTCAGTTTCTTCAAATGATAAAGATTTTCCCTCCTTTGGGTAGGTTAGGGCAATGAGAAACTGAGAATATAAGGATCACTAGTTTATAGCATATTCTTTCTTCTATTAGAAACACCTTCTATTGCAGGACTTTCACTGATATAAAACAAAGAGGAAATACAGAAAAGATAGAAATTCTGGTAGACCTCTTCCTTACCATTTACATATTCTATGCATACTCCTATCCTCAGAGATAAAAGTACTATCAATAAAATACCCCTAAGTTTTACTAACTCAGGATAAAAGGAGGTCAATTATTTTTCCCAGTCCCAATGACTTCATTGGTGCACATATAGCATCAATATAAAAAAGGTAATTACCAATCTTTTAGCAAGCCAAAATTTGATAAACTATAGGAGCTTTCCAGTAGAAGTCTTACAGTCACCCATTTGCAGCAATAAATCTATGGGGGGCAATCTAAATTAAGAGTCTCTTCATTATTGAATTTGTGTTGAAAAAGTGACTTTATATATTAGCATTACTTATGCTAGCAAAGTTAATGGATATTACTACCTTATGGGAAAAGATTCTTAAAAATAATGCCAAATTCAGCCAACTTGTGTTTGACATTATGAAAAAATGTAATGTCTTTGACCACTATGTGAAGGTACTTTATACTTGAATATGCTATTGTTGATAATATTGCTATGCAGTGTGAATATTCAAAGCCCAATCTATAATAAACTTTGTAGGACTTCGAGCCTCAGGCCTCTCATATATAAAATGAAGATAATAATATTTTCTGACTCACAGGATTGTTGAGAGTATCAAATCAGAGGTTTGAAAGAGCTATTATTTCATGAGAATGAATATTTTTACATATACTCTAACAGATACTCTCTAAAACTAAACAATTTTATTCTTATTGATTTTTACCCATTGGTAATAATACTAATTATAATATGTTCTGTAAATCTTAAAATGTTATTAAAATATTGGCAATAATGATGATGAGCTGAATATGTTCTCTTTTAGTAACTGATTTTACAAACTTTATAATATTTGTCTTTGTTCCTTAACATTTTCTACACTATAGAAATCAAATTTCCTCAAAGCAATTAAAAATTTTGAAAGGCTTTAATATACTAAGTAGCAGGACTTAATTTTTTCTATTTTATGAAATAAAAACATAAGAATTATTTTTGTTTGGGACAAAATTATTTCCCAAAATATTAATCCCTTCCTATTAGTCTCTGATTAATTTAACAACTATATATTAAGCATCTACTTTGTACAAAGCAACATATTATGCTCTGAAAAATGGAAAAATGAAAAATAAGCATCCTTGATGATTGTATTCTCTCATTTGGAGTAAATATTTAATTTTTGCCATCAATACATTATTTGAAACAGAAATAAATGATATAATGATTTTTATTTCAAATCATGAACCTATTTAAATGCTATTCAGGTAGTCTTCCAGTCCAAATATTTTAGCAGCAACCAATGACTAAAAGAGAACCTGTGAGCATATCCTTCCTTGTCATCATTTTACAATGAATTTTCCAAAAGAACTAATCAGTGAAATGAAAACTTCATTAGACAGATCAACTCTGTCTGGTGCCCTCAAGTTCAAGAAATCAATATAACCTAGTAAAACTGAAAATTGCATAGCAGCAACATAAGATTAACACTACCCAAGATATCTTTCAGATACAGTCCACTAACAAAGCTTTACAATCTGGTCTTTGAACATGAATCATCAAAATATCATATCTCAAACTCTTCCTTCCTCCTCACCCATGCATATACATCCCATCTCCTTGCTTACAGAATATATAGAATCAATTCATAACTTCTAGAAAATTTTTAGTCATGAAGAACCATGAATGAAAATTAAAATGCTTCCATATTCTCAGATGTATTACTAGTGAACAAAAAGATCATCTTTCCAAAGGAAAAAAGGGGAACAAAATAATTTCCACTGATTCTGGAAGAGTTGAACAGATTGTGTCTATGAATACAATATTTCGTTGTATAATAATAAATGATGACTATAAGGATTCAGGCGATAATAAAGGATTCTAGCAAAGTTTGGAGCATTTTGCATGAATCTCTCTAATTGGTGGAGAGAATTCTGATGCAACCCTGAGTGTGAAATATAGAAAAATGACATTCTTCATTCTTTCTTTCAGAGAAACACATGTGGTTCCCAACTTTCTTTGGGATTAATCAGCTCTAGATAAGATAAGATTATCTTTCAAACATGGAGGAAGTCAGCTCTTCAACATGTCCCTGATTTCTAACTTTCTTTCCTTTGGGGAAATTTCCTCTTGGGTGAGATTGGGACTTCTCTTTTGGTTGAATGAGAATTCATCTTCTTTCCACTTGAAAAATTCTTCATGCATTTTCTGGTATATTCTAATCTGTTTGCCTTTTCCAATTTTGCTTTGCTCTCTACTTGAAGCATCTCTCAATTATGCACTCCTCTTTCACTGTCACCACTCTTAATAAAGATTCTCATCAACTCGATCTGGGTCTATTTCAATAGCACACAGGTTAATTTATCTTCCTCAAGTCTTTCTTCACTCCAATTCATCATCCATTCATAAAGAAAAAAAATGATTTTTCTAAAACCCAGGTCTTATCATGTCACACATTTCTTCCTCTTGTATTCAATAAACTAGAATCTCCTTTCATCTCTGGAATCAAATACAAAAATCTTCTGGCATTATAAGTCCTCCATAACTTAGTTCCTTCCTATTTTTTTCATTTTTCTTATATCTTACTTCTTGTCATGTATTCTTTGAACCAATGAGATTGGCCTCCTTGTTGCCTCACCAACAAGTCAGTCCATCTCTTTTGCTCTAGGCATTTTCTCTAATTCTCCACCATGCCTACAATGTCCTCCTTCTTCATCTCTTCCTGCAGGCTTCCTTAAAGTTTCAATTAAAAGCCTATCTTCCATAGGAAGTCTTCTCCAACTCTCCCCACCCCCCTCCCCTCTCTTCTCCTCTTCTCTCCTCTCCTTTCCTCCTCTCCCTCTCTCTTCTCTTTCTCTCAGAAAACTTTTCTTACAACTTTTAAAACATTTTATTTAAAGTTTCGAGTTCCAATTTTTTCCCTCCACTCCTCTCTCATCTCCTCCTCCCTTGAGATGGTAAACTGTCAGATATAGATTATTCATAACACAATTATGTAAAAGATTTACATCTTGATCATCTTGTACCTGAAGACTCCAATAAAGGACAAAATTGAAGAAAGTGAAAAATAACATGTATCTGTATTCAATCAACATCAGTTCTTACTATGTTTCATCAGTGGTCCTTTGTAAGTTTCTTGGATCATTGTATAACTGAGAAAAGCTAAGCTATTCAAAGATCCTTGAGAAATATTGTTGTTACTGTGTACATTGTTCTTCTGGCCTGATCACTTCACTATGTGTCAGTTCATGCAAGTATTTCTAGATTTTCCTGAAATCATCCTGCTTGTCATTTTTCATAGCCTAATAATATTACATCACAATCATGTACCACAGCTTGTTTGGCCATTCATCAATTTATGGGCATTCCTTTGATTTCCAATTCTTAGCCACCACAAAAAGAACTATCATAAATATCTTTGTACACATAGGTCCTTTACCCTTTTCAACTCCCTCTTAACTCTTGTGCCTTCCTTAGTTTAATTATTTCCTGTTTAAGTTGTATATAACTTGTTTGTACCTATTTGCTTATTGTCTCTCTCATTAGATCATGAACTCCTTGATGGCAAGGCTTGTCTTTTGCCTGCTAAGCATAGTGTCTGACTCATGGTAGACTTTTAAATTTTCATTGAGACTTACTTGGATAAATGGGTTTACTTGCTAGTAACTTTCCAATGGTCTTTTGTGTAAACCAGTGTTCAATGTGAAGAGCTAAATCAGTGAGTATAAGATCAGGTTTTCCTCTCCTCTTAAGAAATGGCTCTGAGAAAGTAGTTTTTTGTTATGAATCATGTGCCAGACAGGTCAAACCTTGATTGTCATATTCCCTCATATGATTATGGAAACAGCCTGGTTCCTGAATCAAACAGCTGTGAAAATTTCAGTATCCAGTGTCCCTCAGCAAATATTCAAAAGCAACCCCTGTAGTGATGCAGCCTAACAACAACTCTTGAAGGAACTACAGCCACAACTGATAAAGACTGAGACAAAGAAAGTTGTTGTCATCAAAGTCTTTGCTTCTACCAAATGGTTCAGCAACAGAAACCTCTCATGATTTTATCAGCAGAAATGACATCAGAGAAGAGACATTAACATCTACTTTGTTACTGCATCCTAAGGACTATGAGAGACCTTTCCATCTGACTTGCAGTTGAATCTTCCATATGTTTCTGCTCCTCCATTATACGGTGAGCTCTTAGAAAGCTGGGATTATTGAAATTTTCTATGTATATCCCCAGAACTTAGCATGGTGCTTTGTACCTAGTAAACACTTATTAAACATTACATTCATTCTTGTCTCAAGGACTCTATTGCCTAGTTCACAGTCATCCTTTCTGCCCCTGCTCCTTCTATCCATTATACTGTCCTTTATCTTTTATTATTTTTTTTCATCCATATGCACATGTATATTTTTAAGTTACAAAATTTCCTTCCACCCTCCCTTCCCAGCACCCATACCGCAGCGGGAAACAATTAGATTAGCACTGTACATACATATTTTTGATAAACATGTTTACTTATTAGTCATGTTCAGTATGAGGATTAGAACTAAGGGAAAGAGATACATAAGAGATAATTTTTATAAAATGCTCATCAGATTTTGAAGGGCTGTGTGTGTGTGTGTGTGTGTGTGTGTGTGTGTTTTGTTTTGTTTTTCTTCCTCTGGATGGGGATAACATTGTCCATAGTCAGTCTAAGACAGTTCTCCTAGCTCTCTGAACTGCTGAGAGGAGCTGCTTCCATCAAGGTTGATCATCTCACAATGATGTTGTTAATGTGTAATTTGTTCTCTTGGTTCTGCTCCCTTCACTCAGCATCGGATCTTGTAACTCATTCCATGTTTCTCTAGAGTCTGACCATTTATGGTTTCTTATAGAACAATAATATTCCTTAGTAGTCATGTACTATAACTTGTTTAGTCATTCCTCAATTGATGGGCAGTTTATTCCTTTATTTATTCCTTCATGCCTTTATTATCTCATATGCTTATGTTCTTAACCTATTTTTTCCAACCTTATCATGCATTATTCTTCTTGAACCTTGCTGTGGTGAACCAAAAGTAGTCTACTTACTATTCTTTTTCTTCAGAGATGCCTCATCTTCCATTTCTTTGCCTTTTATTAGTTGTTCTTAAATTCTGAAAAGAATTATTTTTTGAACACCTCCCCCATTTATCAGAATCCCTAGTTTCCTACATGAAAAGGGATAAGGACTCATCTTGTCCTTATATTGGTATAGGGCACTTCCAGAGAAGAAAGGATGAGTAATCACTTTCTGTACAACTCAGAGATTGAATGAGTTCATTTAAGTTAAATGACTTGTCCATGTTGACATATTTAATATTATTGATATGTAGGATTTTAACCCAAGTCTTCCTATATACAAGACCATGGGCATATTAACTATTTGTATATAAGTTGACTTTCCAAGTGAGACTATCAGCTACTCACAGGCAAGCACTTTCAGTATGGCTCTTTTATTCCAGGATCTAGCAAAACACCTGGTACATAGTAGGCCCTTGATAAATACTTGAATATTAAACTGAAAGACATGAAATGGATGGGAGGAGGAAACAATTTACTAGATAAAATTTTAATAGAACAGTTCATCTTCAAGAGTTATAAAATGAAATTTGGTAGGTAGAAGCAAACCAAATACAATTTCAAGCCATTTAATTTTGTATAATTGATTATAACACTCTTTGCCTTAGATATTCCTTGGCATGAATTCTGAGTTTTTTAGTGCAAATTGTATGAAGTGACATGATAGAAAATCACTCCAAAATGAGAAACTCAATATAGTTACCATTCTTACCTGAAAAATAGGGCCTTATTTTTTGGCAGCTGGTCTTTTATCATTTGACATTTTGATTTCTTTTATGTTTCTAGATTGGTTTTAAAGGTAAATAAAATAATCTCATTTTTTAAAATTTCAATAAAAACAGGTAAATAAAATGTTAACTGCATTATTTCAATCCAATATTTAAATAACATTACCTGCTTAAATAGTTTTGTATGTATAGTCTTGCAAAAGTAATAGATAATAATGTGAAAGCATCACAAAAACAATCTTCTGATCCAGATACCTTCAAGAGGAAGAACAAAAGATATAAAGAGGAAATCTCAAAAAGAATAGAGCTACTACTTGATGAGAATAGGAATATGATGATAGACAATCAAGAAACAACAAAACAACTCAATTTTTATTTTGTCAACATTTTCTACTAATGGTTCTATTCCCATACTTCAGTGGGTGTAGAAATGACCCTAGATACTCAAAGGCTATTTCAGTGCTATTTCACAAGCTCTAGTTTTGTTTTTTTGTTTTTTTTTAACTAATAATCTAAGACTTGAATATATTCCTAAGAGAATGTATCTGCTATATGATTATCAGCTTAGTTGAGTGCTTTTTGTCCAAAAGGTAACTGATTTTTGGTCATCAATCTATGTAACAGAAGAAATATAAAACAATTCATATTATTATGGCTTCTTGAGCTTTCATATTAATAGTGTTATAGACTGGCAGAAAAGAGGTGGAGTTCGTAGGCCATCTACACATATTACATGCTATTATAACTGTGACTTTTGTTCAATAACCTTCAAGTAATGTCTTACTAGAGGAAAAGAATCATAACCAAAGTGGCATTCCTGTTTTAAGTGAAACTAAAAGACATACAGAAAGTAAAGCTAAAGGTAAGAATGATTCAAAGATTCTTCATTAAAAGACAAATGAAAAGCTTGAACTAGAGTGTAGTAGAGATAGCATTTCGTCCAACATCTCCCAACATTTCCCTCTAAACTTCTTTAAAATAATCTCTCAAATTGAATTCTGGAGTGTCAGAGCCAAAAAAAGTCAGACTCAGAATTTTTTCCAGTCCAAGGCAATTTAAGATATAAGAAAGATATCTTGACACTGGCCAACAACCGTGAGCCTTGGAGGCAACTGAGAGAACAAGAGAAGCTTCAGAAACTCTCAGCCCAGAGACAATAGGAAGATTGAAATCCCTGAAATAACACTGGACTTAGAATTACATGATGTTTGGCAACTTGACTGCCCATATCGAGTCCTGGGTTACAGTTTCAAGGTAGTGAAAAGTCCCTGTGGTCACAAGAGCAGAGGTACTGGCCATAATTTCAGGGCAGAGATGAATACATGAATATAAAAGAAAGCAGGTGCTTTAACTAAAAAGGACCAAAATACCAATCTGAGGAACAGTGACCACACCACTCCTCAGATTACATCACCTTGAAAGCACTGAAAACTTAGAGACCTAGAATTACCTATTAAAAAAGGAAAAAGAAAAAACCTGAAGTCTGCAACAGTGCCAATCCCTCTCCTCCTTTCAGATCAGAGACCAATTTTAACATGAAGTTCAAAGTCAAGAAATAGGGTGGAAAATGAGTCTAATCATAAAAAAATTTAATAATGACAGAGAAGAAAAATCAAGATGTACTCAGAAGACAATAACATGAAAACAACTAATAAGAAGACCCTCAAAAATACAGAGTAGACACAACCCCAACAATATTTCCTGAAACAGAAAAAACATGATATTAAAAATTAAATAATAGGGGTAGAAAAAGTTGGCAAAAGAAATGAGAGCAATGAAAGGAAATTATAAAAAGACAATTAGCAACTTGGTAAAGAGGCAAAAAAGAAATACTAATAAGGAAGTAAGAAAGGAAAGGAATAAGAGAAGAGGAAGATGATCAGAGGGAAGACATATTAAGGGAAGCAAAGGTATAGAAATTTTTTATTTTATTTTTTTGGGGGGGGTTGCAAGGCAAATGGGGTTAAGTGGCTTGTCCAAGGCCACACAGCTAGGTACTTATTAAGTGTCTGAGGCTGGATTTGAATTCAGGTACTTCTGACTCCAGGGCCGGTGCTCTATCCGCTGTGCCACCTAGTCGCCCCAGAGGTATAGAATTTTGCAAAGGGACAAAGTAAAAAAAAAGAGAGAAGGATAAACATAACAAAACAGGTTGGAGGAAAATAGTAATTTATAGATATAAAGGTACCAAAGCCACACAATTAAATAATAACAGTATTTAACAAATGTCATGTCTTCTTTATATGCATATTGATACATTGTAAGTTTCTTGAGAACCAGAACTGTTTTATTTGCATGGTACTTTCTTCTGTAACACCATTTAATTATTTTAAAAGAATTTGGATGCTATGCCATTTTGTGCATGTTATATGGAAAGAGACATAAATATACACAATATAAATTCAAAATAATTTTGACTAGCAGTAGCAGTGGGAGGATCAGGAAAATCTTCATATAGAAAGTATATGTTGAATTATATGTTGAGGTAAAACTTCAGCTCTTAAAAGGTTAGAGGTCTAGAGGGAATGCATTCCAGGACGGAGGACAACATTCTAGAGAAAGGAAATAGAATACCACAAAAGAAGAGTAGTGAGTTTGGCTGGACCAGAGTAGTACATAATAAAGACAGATAATGTACAGTAACAATTAGCTTGAAAACTTCCATTGAAAGGTGACTGGCTCTTTCCCAAAGCAATCAAGTCAACTTTGAAGTTTTGGCTAGCTCTAAATATTAAGGAGTTTTCCCTTACATCAAGAATCCAGAGTTGCTACACCTAGTCATTCTACTCAGGCCTTAGGTTATTTTATTGATTGAGGGTTTCCTACTCAATTTGACAATATTAGCTCTCATTTGTCTTGCTTGAATATTAGCACTTTTCTTCCCAGATCTAATGGGAAATTAAGCTTTTCTAAGGCCATCCTTTCTCTCAGATTATCCTGTGAAATTCCATAACCAACAAGTCAGTCTCTAATCACATCTCATTTCCCCTTTTCACACCAGTGTGTGGGTTTGTCCTTGACCTCCTTTAGTTGCTTCACTCTTGATTTAAGGGCTAAGAATTAGAGCTGTCTGAAGGAGGAATGAGAAGCTTTTGGAGAAAGAGTTCCCCATTTCTTGAGGTCTTCAAATGTAGGTCACATCAAAACTTGTCAGAAATGTTGCTGAGGAAATCTCGATGTTGGAACTGCTCACCTCTTGAGGAACACTCCATTTCTGGAATCACACAATTTTCTAATAGGCAGTTAAGCATCAAAGAGCTGCAGTCTAGCCTGAATTTAATTAATATCCTACTTATAACTCCCACTTAGTTCTGTATCCTTATTTTCAAACTCATCTTTGCCTTTTTTTCATCAGTCTCATTAGTCTATTATTTAACAGATGGCATTTTTTAGTCAGTAGAATGAGACCCAGATTCTTCTCAAATAGGACATAATTTCTCTTCAATTAATGCATTCCTTTAAAATGAAATACTATGCTAGCATTTCACAGGAATTCCTAAACAAGAAGGTTGCAGTACACCGTGATGAAGCATTCTGCTCACCTGCTCCCACTATCATCTATAATTCTTCAAAACTTCTGTGCTCTTAGGAAATGTGTCTGGTTTACAATGGAGGCTTCTTTCTTTTTCAGGAAAAGAAGCCCAGTTTTAAAGAACTTGATCAAAAATGCAGCCATTGAGCCCTTTACCACTTAGCATTCTGAGTCTGTTAAAAAGTAGAATTTAAAAACCACATAGGCTAAGTTGGCACTAGAGGTCCATCTAGGTGAGTGGTTCACTTGTCCCTCCATGAAAGGTCACCCAACAATACATTAAAAATTATCCATTGAGAATATTTTGCATGACCAGATACAATGCTGTGAAGATGTCTGCAAAATGAAAACTTGAACCTCATTAGGAACTCTGAACTCTTCAGTGTGTTGGACCTAATTTTGGCCCAAAGCCTGGATCACCATCACAGTAATAGTATGAGCTTATGAACTGGAAAGAGAAATCTTGTCTGGAACATTTAATTTCCCTCAGGAAAGGAAAGTCCTGCAAAGGCTGTAGGCCAGAATTTGTGGGCCTCCGAGAATCATAACCTATATCAACACATGATGATACCAATATGTTGGACTTGTGTGTATTGAAACTCCAAGCTCTTTCACAACTAGATAGAGATGATTTTTGAAGTCTTTTTAAAGATTTCTAATGTTTAGTGGCATTTGGCTGACAGAAAGAATAATTACCAAGATCAGGTAAACATGTCCTTCTTTTGAAGAGGGCTTTACAACAGTGACTGATCATACAGGCTTTATTGAGTTAAAGAGGTCCTGCAGGAAATATGATTTAATTAATATCACTTATAATGAAACCCTCAAAGTAGGCCAGGAAAAGTAGAGACATTATCAGTTTCAAGCTCTCTGGGTAAGAACATTTCAGTGTTTTCCCCTAGCTTCACCTCTGAGTATGCAGTAATAATAAAAATTATCAGAGGAGAGAAAAATAGAGCACATTCCATCATGCAAAGGGTCTTAACAGTTTCATCTCCACTGTTTTATCTACCCAATTATATTTTAAATCTATGAATGTTCATTTTGCATAGGTTTATAGAATAACCCTTGAAAGAACAACACCCCCCCCTTTACGAGGAACCAAGTATAGCAGTGGATAGAGCACTGGTCTTGGAGTCAGGAGGACAGCAGTCTGAATCTGGCCTCAGACACTTGACACTCACTAAACTATGAGATCTTGGACAAGTCACTTAACTCTGCCTCCCATTCAGGGTCATTTCCAGTTGTCCTGATTCATATCTGGCCAATGGAACCAGATGACTGGAGGGAAAAGAGAGGTTGATAAATTAGTATAGTACCCCCCGTCTCTCAAAACCAATTCTGTGCTTGTCATGGAAGCACCTCCCTGATGTTGTGGTCTTCTTTGAAAATGAAGGACAGAGGAAAATAATTTTTATTATAAGGAACCAAGAATGAAAACAATGTCCTCAGACTTTTATTTTTATTTTTATTTTTTTATTTTTTGCAAAGCAATGGGGTTAAGTGATTTACCCAAGATCACACAGCTAGGTAATTATTAAGTTTATAAGGCTGGATTTGAACTCAGGTCCTCCTGACTCCAGGGCCAGTGCTCTATCTAATGCTACCCTTGGTTCTTTGTAAAGTGTGTGTGGGGGGGAAATGTTTGTCTTTCAATGGTGCTCTCTCCACTGTGCCAACTAACTGCCTCAATTTTTATTATTCTTATTGGAACTACCTTTCTAACTCTCAGTCTACACAATTAGGTTAATAAAACAAACCAGATGGATGAAGCAAGATGTCTTGACTTCCCAGCTCAGCTACATCTTTTCAATGTATTCTATATTTAATAGTTATTATTATCATTACAAATAGAAGCAAAGAAAGCCAGGACCTTGTCATGTCCTAACAAGATCTTTAAATTTTGCAGACTTGAGCAATTTTGTTGTGATCTTCAGTTGGTTTCTAAATGAGCTTCTGGGCTTCCTTAAGTTAATGCAGAAATAAAGAATTATCATGCTTAAGATCATGCAATTAAATAATTCAGCAAATATTTATTAAATATCTATTGTGTAAAAACATTATGCCAGGCATTGCAGGATAATATACAGTTTAGATATTTTATGTACTCAAGGACATTTCAAGTTAGCAAAGATTTGTGACCCAAGTACAGATAACTACTGCATAATGTACAGTGACATGTATATCTAGGTATTTGGGAAGCAGCAGAGCATTGAAATCAGGGAAGTCTGGGTTCATATCCCATCCCTTACACTTATGAGTTGACTGACTGGGGACGTTGCTTACTTTATTTTCTCCTGCTGATATTCCTTCCAATGCCTCCATTTTCCAGCGAGGGTAAGAAATGTCATATTTCATTCCCTTCCTAGATATGCTTCTTACTCTCTGGTTTTTGCCACCATTCCTCTTCCTCTCTTTGCAAGGTAGCTTTTCTTTTCCTGGATAGCTTCAATTATCCAACTCTGTTTTATTATTGTTTTCTACCATTAAAATGTAAACTCCTTTAGGGCAGGGATAGCCTTTGTATCTGACTGTATTTGTAACCTTGGTGCTATCTGATTGCTTCTGTGTAGTTTCAGAAACTCCCTTGGATTTATCCAGTGAGTTATAAGTGAGTTGTGATTTCCATTGGTTTGGGTAGATGGAACTTCCACACTAGCACTTCTCCAGACTGATAAAAAACATAGAAGCTTTGTTTAGGTATAAAAATATGGAGGGTGGTACAGACTTTCAGGACATTTTGAATAAAGATAAAGCAAAATAAATAATGTCTAAGAGGAAAAGGGGCAACTTGACTAAGAACAGAGACTATTCCCTAGAAGCTTTGACACAAGTTAGATTATAGAGGCTTGACAGAAGAGGAAGAAGTGGGGGGGGCGGGTTATTCTAGACACAGGGAATGTAAAGATGAAGAGGCAAAAAAAAAAACACAGATTACAAAAGGATTTAAGGGGTGGGAGGGAGTGAATGATCCATTTTAACTTCATCATACTGTACAAATATAAGACTGTAGAGGAATAGGAAAAAGATATAAATGCTTCTTTTTGGAAAAAAAGTAATATTTTGAGGGAAAGAAGAGAGTGACACCAAACTGAGGAAAGTCTTAACATCTAGTCAAATAGTTTGAACATTACTGTTTACTGTGAATCGAAAGTCCATGGAGGGTTTTGAGAATGGAAATAATACATTCAGGTCTATGTCTGGAAGATAACTGTGACAAGATTATTTAAATGGAAATAATTGAGGTGGCAAGATTCATTCCAAAAAAATCTGAGCAAGTGTGAATAGAAGTCTATACTCACAGTGATAAAGCATGTGGGTATGGTGGAGGAAGTCTATTAGGTAAGCACTTCAAAGGATTTTGGTGCTCTGAGAGAGCAGGAATTATTTTTCATTTTATCTTTGCTTAGTATAATATCATGCATAGTAGGGATTTCAGAAATGTGTATCGAATTGAAAATGAGACATGGGAAAATCTGAAGTCAAAGAAAACAGAAAAGTTCTGAACATGAGTAAACTTCTCAATTTATATGTCCCCTACATATATATATATATATAGATAGATAGATAGATATGCATATATATAGATATATATGTGTGTGTATGTATGTATGTATATATATATTGTCCTGAATACTTTTCATTCTACATCCCAAATCTTCATTTTCTCTAACAAGCATGCTTGCCATATTCTTCTTGATATAGTTCCCCAAAGAACTTTGCTTTTTTTGTTTCTTATTTTTTAGTTGTACTCCTCTGGCTACAGTTTCTAAGATATTAACACATTTCTTTGGGGATATCTTGCCTGTCAATTGGGGGGGAAACAGACTTATGGCCCTTTAAGCAATTCTGTCCAACAATGCAGAAAATCAGAAATATAATTGATTTTTCTTTCAGAATTTCCCTTTTCTTGAAGCCCACAAATATTACTTACCAATATCTCAGTTTTCAAATTCTAATAGTCTTTGGTGATAGAAACATAGGAAAGAAAGTTTCTATATTTATAATCTACTTAAAGACCATGGAGAAAGGTTCACTATGCATGTGTCAGTAGTAAAATGATCATATGGAAACTTATTTTCTTTTTTCTTTTCACAACCTAAAAGCAACTTTTAATTTTTTAATGGAAAAGAAATAATTCTCAGGAAAGGTACACTTTTTAATCAACCCCAAATTCCAAAACAAATGAAGTTTTGTTTTTTTTTCTCTACTACAGCTTATTCTATAAGACACATTGAGTTGTTAGCACTAAATGAGAGGTAGGGCCTGGATACAGGAAGTTCATCAGAGAGAAGAGCTAAAAATACTTAAAGCTGACAGCCTTGCCAGATACTTTAAACAAAATGAATGAACAGGCTAAAACAACTAATCTTCACCTCTATGATCCTCAGACACAAAATCAGTTCAACATCCAATCATATATTCTAGAGTAATTGAATAGGATCATCACTTCTTGTCTTCCCCCCTCAACACTTGGATCTTTCTCACACTTACCTTTATATTGATGAAGTAAAAAATAAAGGTTCCAATAGACACTTATAGAAATTATCCAGACTGATGCATGGACTTTTATCAAAATGGATAGCCAAAAGTTTCCTCCTCTTTTAGAGTTTGGGAATAGTTATAATTAATGGTGGTCACACACAGACACAGACAGACAGACAGACAGACACACACACAAAATGTGACTTCTCTCAGTCAATGTTGATATAAGAGGAGGATTTGTGCTAGAAAACAATTTAAAAAGAATAAGTGAAAAAATCCTGGCTCACCTGCATGGTCTCATTGTTTTTTTTTTTTCTCTCTGATTCATTCCCTTCATGTTTTGGGTTTCATTTTTGTGTCAGCAATGAACTTTTTTCAAACTATTTCCTGAGATCTTAATTTCATCTTTTCAAATAGGGGACTGAAGGCACCAAGATGACCAGAGGTCTCAGTTATCTGAAGTTTTAGCATTGCATCTTGCCAGATGTAGTAAAAATGATAGATATGTTCACCTTATCACATTCAAACCAGTTTCCAGTTTCAAGAATCAACTTTTTTACATATTTCATACAAAAATTTCCATTTGACTTCTAAGGCCATTTGTAACATGGCACCTTCCTATCTTTTCAGTCTTAAACTTTGTCCCCCGCCACTGCCAAGTGTTCTGGGATCCAGTGTCATTCTTCCAATTAGACACTTCACCTGGGTCCCAATACCTGGAATACTCTCTCTCTGCTCATCTCAGCATTTTAGCTTTCCTAGCTTTGGGTCTCAGGTAAAATTCTGTCCTCTACAGGAAGCCTTTCTTGATCCCCCCCCCCACAATATTAGTTACTTCCTTCTATTAATCTCCATAACTTCTACATAGTTATTTGGATATTATTGTCACCCTTAGAATAGTAGTCCCTTGAGGGCAGGAATTGTCTTTTACTTTGCTCTGTATCTCCAGCACTTACAAAGTAAAAAATGTTTGTTTCTTAAACAAGGAAAATGGTCTACACTATGTGGGTTTTCATGTTAGTTTTTTTTTTTCCTTTTTATCATTAAAAATTAACATCAAAACATACTGTGTTCTGTGGGGGGGTTGGGAAGAGGGAAGCAAGATTAGGGGAAAATTGTAAAATTCAAAATAAATAAATAAATTATTTTTAAAACTAGCATCAAGTACAGGTCACATGGTACTAATAGTAAGTGTAGTAGTAGGAGAAGAAGGAGGAGGAGGAGAATGAGGAGGAAGAGGATAAGTAGTAGGTGTAAGTATAGCAGGAGTAGCAGGTGTGGGTGAAGGGCTAGGTGTAGAGGTAGGGTAAATGATTTTTGGTGATTTTGTGGGATTATGACATTACTCTTTGGACAGATATTCTTGGTATTGTAAAGAAAAGAAATAAGAGCTCTACACTGAGAACTTAGATCTTAGGGAATTCATTTATTTAACAAACATTTTTAAGTGCCATCTGTGAGAAGAACCTAGTCTAGATGGGGTTTCATACAAAGTTTAAATAAGACCAAACTATTGACCTCATTGAGTTTATAATCTTAATGATGATTTGTGTGTATACATACATGTATGTGTGTGTGTTAATGTGTCTATATGTATGTAATTATAATGCAAAGTATACCATGATAATGCATTAGTTAGATGAAAGCAAAGGTCATATGAAATCAAAGGAGGAAGATCATGATTGACTTGGGACAACAGAAAAGCTCTTTTAGAGAAGGTAACCCTTGGTTTTGGACTTTAAAGGATGACCTACAAAAGGGATAGAATATGTTTTCCTTTCAAAAATGTTTGTTTCCTAAAATAAAGGAAAATGGCCTGGTCTATATGGATTTTGATGCAAGTTTTTTAATAGCAAGAGGGAAACACATTAGAAAGAATGAAATATTGGTTGTTCCAGACAAGAAATATTAGTTCAAAATTAGGCAAAGGAAAAATAATGAGTCAAGGTAAGTTTCATTTGACTGAAGTACAGTGAAAATATCTATGAAGATAAGATAGGTAATGAGGCAGGAGCAGTCTTATGGAAGGAGGATAAGAACTCCAAAGCAGTCTCAGTGACAGGACCTGGAGGTCACCTACAAGAGGTAGGTAATAGGCAGGGAATAGAGAAGAGATAATGAATCATTTGATAGAAACAGAGAGAGGTGATGATATGAGGAAGATCAGAATCAAAGGAATCCATAAAGTATGCATATCTAGTCATGGCAAAGTCAAGATGAAGGCTTAGTGATGAATTGAAGAGAGGAAATAAAGTCCAAGAGGGGAATACAGAAGCATATCATTTTCTGAAGTTTCTCTAGCTATAAACCTAGTTTCAAACCCTGTGAATGATAAAGATTATATCACTGCAATTTTCCATTCAATAACCTGCCATGAATAACATATCAGATTAGTTTTAAGGTTTTGACTTTCCTTTTTAAGCCCTGAATGGGGCATCCCTCTTTTAGCTGAGATTTCACAAATATCAGCCTTTTTTGCCCTTGAGAATTTCCTTTATTTGAAACATAATTCCTATTTCACCCCAAGATTGAAGTCAGTAATTCCTAGTTATGCCAGGTTCCTTATACAGCTTTTCCCCCTCAATATGATGAAAGCATACAAATCACTAAAAGCCTGTCAAGTATACATCAATCAGTCAAACTAGCTGCAGCCACAGATTATACAGCAATTGAATTCCTTGCATATAAAAGGTGTTTAATAGATGTTTGTTGACTGCCTGTCTGACAGTTCAGATCTCCCATCTAGTCTACTACCATGATCTATCACAATAGGCAAGACAAGTAACAATTTCTAGAATCCCTTCTACCCTCCTAGGATAACATGCAAGAAGGGTACACAACTCTTTTCAAAATGAGTGATTAAAGATTCAGGGAGTCACACAATTTACCCTAAACGTATAAACACATAACGTCAACCTAGATTATGCTTGAAATCTCCAGTCTTTGTCCAGATACCAAGTTACTGTGATCAAGCAACACCAATTAAAAATTTTCTTGGATCCTGTCTCAGCAGAATGAATGTAGCTTGTTTAATGAGCATCATCAATAGTACACTCTTGATTTGGTTTTTCAAAGGGGAGCAATTTAGTAGATAGAGCACTGGGCCTGGATTCAGGAAGATCTGGGTTCAAATTTGATCTCAGATCCTTAACTCTAGCTATGTGACTCAGGGTAAATCACTTAACACCTAATGTGACTCAGTTCCTCATTTGTAAAATGGGGATACATTGGAAGAGGAAATGATAAACCACTACAGTATCTGGGCCAAGAAAACCCTATGGACAAGTCCATAAGATCATGAAGAGATGAACATGGAAAGGCAGCACCACTACCACCAACTCCTTTTTTAAACATTGCCTATGAGTAGAAATGCAATAAACACTGAACTTTACTCAGAGTTGTAAACTTCATTTCTTATGCTCGAATAATTACTGCTAACACTGAAAGTTGTTTTGCTTATCTAACAGGGAGACAAAGTTTATTTAATTCCTATTACTTGATATTACATGTAACATGCCAATTACAATGTGATTATTAACAATGGGACCACACTGTTCACCTTCTAAGTGTAGTATTCTTTCAGCTCTTCAAAAATATATCCAGAATCAATGTTTAACATTGACCTTTTTGGATGACATGACTAAGCAGTGAAGAATTTTCAATTTCAATCTGCTCTTGCCATTACTAGATCTGCATGAATCATAAGATAATAGATTTAGAGATAGAAGAGCTACACTTGTCTCCTTTGTCTTTCATTCTCAAAGAAGATTATGACTATAGGGAGGTGATGCTATGACAAACATGTCAATTGGACTTGAGTGAGGGTTGCGGGGGGAGGCTGTGCTACATTATCATCCTCATTTTCTCCACCAGTATCTGGGTCCAGTGGCCAGATATGAATCAAAATGTCTGAAGATGGCCCTGGATGCAAGACAATCAGGGTTAAGCGACTTGCTCAAGGTCACCTAGCTAGTAAGTGACAATTGTCTGAGATTTGACTTCAGGTCTTCCTGACTCAAGGACTGGTGCTTTATCCACTGAACCATCTAGATGACTGGCTGATAGTAATAGGCACTTAATAAATGTTTATTGATGAATTAAATTCAAGATCATCGAGTATAACCTTTTCATTTAACAAATGAATCAACTGAGATCCAGAGAGATTAGGCTTATATCCAAAAGAAATCATAAAACATGAGAAAAGTCTCACAGATTCAAAAATATTTATAGCAGTTCTTTTTTATAGTGGCAAAGAACTGGAAATTGAGGGAATATACATTCATTGTGAAATTGATGAACAAGTTATGGTATATGAATGTTATGGAGTACTATTGTTCTATAAGAAATCATGAATGGTCAGACTTTAGAGAAGCATGGAAAGAATTGATGCTGAGTGAAGGTAGCAGAACCAAGAGAACATTGTACACATTAACAACAATTTTGTGAAGTGTTTATCTATGACATAAACAGCCCCTCTCAGCAGTTCAGAGATAAAGGACAACCTTGGGAATACTATAATGGAGAATGCTATTCATATCTAGAGGGGAAAATGTATGGAATTTGAATATATATAATGTTCATTCTATTAAAATTTCTTATGTTTTCCTTCCTTTCTCATGTTTCATTCCTTTCCCCTTAATTCTAATTCTTCTTTCACAAAATGACTAATATGTAAATTTCTTAAACACAAATGTACATGAACAACTTTTACCAGACTGTTCACCTCTATGGGGAGAGAGGAGGGAAGGCAGGTTGGTAGAAAAATGTGGAACTCATAAATTTGCGAATTGATGAATGTTGAAAAGCTACCATTACCTGTAACTGGAAAAATAAAATAAATTTCTATTAAAAAAGGCAGAATCCTTGCCTTTATTAGGTGACACTTTAGTACTGAGGATATGATTGTATAGAGATAACTAACTATATTTCTTCAATATTTCAAGGGATTTTTATTTTATCAGTGCTGATATTCTCTCCACCAATTTAATTCAAGCTCTTTATATAATTTAGATAGACTTGTAGAAAGATTTATAAAATCTTTAAAGATTTGTAGAAGCTGAAAAATTCATCAGTCTGCAGTCAGCATGGCACAGACCCTTACCAGAATTGGTTAGGAGGATCCTCAAACAACAGACAGTCTATCACTGGGTTTTTCCAGTTCAGTAAGACCTAACTTGTAGATCAAAAGTTTAATTTTGGAAAATCCAGAGAAGCAATTCCATATCAAGTTATAATATCAGAGTGGGACCTAAATAGAACTGTGGTGAAAATCAGTTCCCAAATATGAGATTTCAGACTCTCTTGAAATCTCCAATTTATTAATCAATAAAGTACAATGCCCTTCCATAATTTACATGCTCAGATAGTTTTTTCTGACCCATTTAGTAATTCTATAAAAAATAATTCAATGATCAAAGAATATCAGTTGATTAGGATTTTAGAAGCTCTCTAAACTAACAATAGAAAAGATATCTGTAATAGAAAAATAAATAATTGCATAAGAGAGGGGCAAAAAAAGTATTCAGTATGATAACAGTTTCAAAAGAAGAGAAAATCCTTGTTGATTTGGGGAAAGCTTCTGGGAGTAGGTAGCATTTGAGTTGAGCTTTGAAAGTTTATCATTAAGTCTTGATTAAATTTCTTACTGTGCCCAAGAGAAGGACAGGGAGAAAAAGGAAGAGAAAGAGGGAAAAAAAGAAGAAAGAACAAGAAGGGAGAGAGAAGAAGACAGGAAGAGAGAAAGCTAGAGATGAAAGGATTTATTACACATTTATTATGTGCTGGACACTGAACTAAGCACTGGATATACAAAGAAAAGCAATAAAAATAGTTCCTTTCCTCAAGGAATTTATATTCTTACAGGAAAAGATAAAGTACAAAATAGTTTAGGAAGGAAGGGGGGGGGGTTGGAGAGATAAAACTGGAAAACCTCAAAGAGTCAGCAGTGAATCTGAAAGAGAAATGAGTGCAAATTATATGCATACTTCCTTAAATGATGATCCCAGGCAGGAACTCACCAATTGGAGGAAGGAATTCTCTGGAAGAAGGTATTTTCAGAATTAACTGGCTACCAATATGTAAGTGGAAAAGTCGGGAGTCAGAAGTAGAGAAGAGAGTATTAGTGCTCTGTGTTGTAGAGTAAAAGTATACATACTTTTTAAAAAATATGTCTATTGTAACATCTAAGACTTATTATAATAAATGGCATTTATATTAGTACTTCCTAAGAATTGGCTCATTTGATTTTGACAACAATTCTCAAACACAGGCACAATGGAGACTGTCACCTCCGTTTCTGGAATATAGAATCTAAGATTTAGAACTGGAAAGGCATTTGAAGTCATCAAGCTCTCATTTTAGATGAGAAAACAGGTCAAAATAATCAAAAACTTAATTAAGACCATAATTAAATGAGTGATAGAGCAGGAATTTGAACATATGTCCTCTGTCATCAAATCTGGATCCCTTTAAACTTTGAGCAGTGACATAACGCTGATTCACAATTAGTGAGATGAGGATCAGAATCAAAATTTGAACTCAGGCCTTACCTATACCTTTCATCAGCATTTTTACTATAAGTGCAAAATATCTCTATAGCTTTCTATACACTTATAATATTTATTTGTTTAATTCCTCTAGGGCATTTGTTTAATTTCTTTAGGGCATTACCCAAACAGCTCTTTCTCAATTTGTTCCCTAAATAAAAATTTATAACCATTTCTCTTGATACTACTGGTTCCATAGCTGTGTTTATAATAATCATCCTCATTTTTAAACAGAAGCCCTAGGCTTAAATGTTGTTGATGAACATTCTTCATTTTTGAAGAGGACCAATAACATCTTGGCATGATGTTTTGTTGCATGTGATCGTATTAAGAGATGCAGAGTTGCACAAAATCATTAACTTCATTCTCTCTTTCAGAGCCATCAAAGACCAGTGACAAGATAAAAGTCAGATCAACTGGTGATGGCAATAGATGATTTAGACCAAACTCCAAGTACTCTACTGTACTTGCTTCAGTTGCCTTCATTCCGTAGGTTTAAATTCAGTTCATTGGTATGACATTATGCAATCCTTTAATCTTACTGATCCTAAATTTCCTTATCTATAAAATGAGGGATGGAAGACTAGATGATTTCTAAGGTTCCAGTCCCAAATCCTATAATTCCTTGATTTTGAGGGTCTTTGTCTCCATGATCCCCAACACAGAGAAGTTAGAATCCCTGAGGAAGAAGGAAAAATCTAAAATTAAAATTTACCTTCCTCTTTTCTTCACTCCCCCAACAAGCAGACCATTCTTTTCTTAATATTCAGAGCCCTTTAAGGCAACTATAATATAATAACTGAAAGAGAACTCAGAAACAAACAGGACATGAGGCCTGAAGCAAACTCTTGAGTTTGTTTGTTGTTTCATCTTCTCCTAGATCTAAAACAAACTTTAAAATCCTCTACTGCCTGATACTGTTTAAAAATATATAATCCGAAAAGTCCTAAATGTCTTTCCTTTGTTGCATACTTCTAACTTTTCTCTTCTACAGGTTCATCAAATGAAGCAGAAAAACGACCTTGACCCATAAAATATGAAAGGACATAGAACTCTACACCTAAGGAAAATCTTACCAACTAAGTTTCCCCCATTTTATCAATCCTACTACAAGGTTTATTTCTCTCACTTTAAAATGCCCATCTGTCATTCAAGGAAGCTGGGGAATAACCCCTGAGTCTTTACAGTTTCAATTTCCCCTTTACTTACAGGCTATTGAGGGATTGTTGAAGCTTTTGATGTGTCATTACAAAGTTTACTATGAGATTTTGCCCCATTTTAATCTTAAACTCCTCAAACAGCTTTATCAGTACAGAGAGATTCTATTAAAATGATATGATGGATGTCAAGATCATTATCAGATCCTGGGATAATCTGGCAAAAGTAGATGTGAGCTGAAGTCATATTTCAGTGTTCCTAACTGTTCTCAGTTTAAGAAAAACCCTCAACTTTGCTTCAGAGCAAACCTATAGGATCCATCAAAAAGTCAATGCATTTTAGTGTGTTTTCTTTTGATCTCAAATAGTCTCCTACCTGAAACTCTGCTCCAACTGATTAATGTGCAGCTATGACATCTTAAAACATGATTGCAAAGTGAAGTTAAGCCATCCTGATTCTAAGGGCAGGTAGATGTAAAAAGCAGGAGGGCGTTTTGAATTCTATACAACCAGATCAGTTTATTCAACAAAGGTCACTACTCAAAAAATCCTTGCATTATTTTTTCAGAACATGTAAGGACAGTACAGTTATGCAAAAGGAATAATGGAAACATTTGAAATTCATCTTGCATATTGAAGTTCTAGTTATTTGTGATTATTAAAGATCCTCTGGCATTTTTCATAAGAGATGGCAGTTTTAGCCCTGATGCCCTGTCTAAATTCTATTTTAACTAATTGCCTTTGGATGCTCTAAAATTCACCTTCTTCCTCCATTCATTCTCCTGTGTCCTAGACTGCCATTCAGCATTACTGAACACTTAAACAGAAGTTATCTCCTTTTTTCTTTTCCCACTTGAAGGTCCTGCCTTTCAGCCTTGCATGGTATCATTCCATATTTTCACATTTTATAATGTATTTGGGGATGGCAAGAACCTACAGAAATGCACAGGTGGATTTTTATTATAATAATTATTATTATGGTAATAATATATCCAACAAGCACTTTCTTAATAGAAATTGGAATGTCTCCCCAGGGCTTCCATTCCCTTTCTTCAAAGAGGAGTTTGGAGTTCTTAATCAATGCTGAAAATGAATTATCAACTTTCTGTAGGCTTTGACGTTTACTGTGACAAAGAAATTCACCACATTCCTGATGGTTGTTCTCTTTCCTAAATCTTATTCAGAAATGCCAATTAGTTTTCTCTAAAATCCAGCTGTCTCTAGAAACTTGAAAATATCTTGGTTTCCCTGGTGATGCCTATGGATTTCTCCACATCACATAGGGAGATTAAACAAGGTCTCTGGAGGATTTACACTACCTTTAGCTTTTGGTCAACCCAAAAGAATTTCTCCTGGGAACCCATTAAAAAGTATACACTTTTAAAGGCCACCATTCAGCTTCCTGATAAAGAATGAGAGTTCTGTTACTAGCTCATCCAGCACCTTGCTCTGTAATCTGATTTCTGTCCTACATGGAATGACATTTGTCCTACAGCCCCATCCCTTATTGCTCTCCTGGGATTTCTAGAAGTTACTGTGTTTGCTTTCAGTATCTCTTTAGACCAATTTAAAGACTGACATCACTGCTTTTTTTTTTTCCATCTCCAACTAATGATTTTCAAAGCCATTTATTTCACTCCATATTTGACATGAAAGGAAAAGCAAGAACACTTTAAAATACCTGTTGGGCAGGTAATAAAATATGAGTCATTAAATTCACACACATCTTTTCGGAAGACTTCACCAAGTCTGAACAGTTACATGGGATAAAAAAAAATTGATTGTCTTTAACCAGCTTTGATTGTTGACTAATAGCAGGAAAAAATGTTCCTTAGACTCCCTGATTACATTATACAGAAATATCATATTAAATATATAATTTCTGGACACCTGGTTACCTCCTAAAATTGGGACATCTTTAATTATTACTTGTAGCCTGGGTTTGACCAAAAAACTAAATCTCAGTATACTATACTCCTATTGTTGTATGACAGCTGGCTGGTTGTCCTCTCTCCTCCTACCCCCCTCCTCACATGCCTTGCAGCTGGGCCTTGGCAACATAAAGCTCTCTCCTCCCCTAATCTCCTTGGGAACACAACCCTCAATCTCCAACCCTTCCCCCCAACTCCCCACCCAGTGACTCATAGTAAGTCATCCCAACAGAACCACACACCCAGACCAGAATGTAGTAACAACCAATTACTCTATTCCAGACAGCTAAGACAGGAGAGCCCTAAACTATTTATTAGTTAAGCAGCTATAGCTACATTGAGTGGATGAGAAATCCAGTTTTGGAGACAGTATTTATGGATTTACTTACTTCATCTAAATGACCTTCTCTTCCTTCAAGGACTAGCTTATGTATCTTACACCTAACTAAAAATACATTTTCTCTCTCTCTCTCTCTCTCTCTCTCTCTCTCTCTCTCTCTCTCTCTCTCTCTCTCTCTCTCTCTCTCTCTCTCTCTCTCTCTCTCTCTCTCTCTCTCCAGTCCCTCCCAGCCACACATTTAAATAGCATGAATGGTAGAATTAGATTTGAACTTAGTTAAGAAGACTTAAGGAAGATGACCTTATCCAAGAGACCATCTCCAAGTATTTGAAGGATTGTCATAGAAAAGAGTTTATAATTGTTATTAAAAAGATAGTACAACACAGGGCAAAGGTTTATCACAGCAGTCCTCAACATCCTGAGTGTGGTCCAAACCAGATGAAAATATAATTGGATAATATTTAACAAAATAAATAAAAACAAATAAAACATAGATAATATTTGGTTTCCTAAGTTAATTTGTCTCCAGGGATCCTTATGTACCATTTAGTTGCTCCCTTTCAATCTGAATTTGGTACCACCAGCATAGTCAATAGAGAATAGGCCTAGAAATCAGGAGGACTTGGAGTCAAATTTATCACCTCATACATAGTGGCTATGTGGTCCTAGGTTCCATCCTATGATTGTAATTTATAAAGAAGGTGTTGACCTCCACTGGTGGAAGCAGTTGTCCTCACTGGAGATTTCCCTTAGCAAAAAATCACAGATCTAATCCTTTAATCTTATTCTTGGTCTCAACTGGAAGAACTGGGAGCCACTTGCAAAAAAAAAATGTTTAAAAGCAGATTTAGTCTAAAAGTAAGGAGGAGAAACTTGAAATAATTAGAGCCATTCCAAACTACACTACTACATTATGGGTTACGTTTTGCTAAAGATAATCAAAGATCAGATGGTTCATTTATGATAACGTTTTATCCTACATTCTGGAAGAAGTCTATGCATCAGGGATGTGATGCTATGACAAGTACATGAATTGGATTCAAGTGAGGAGTACTGTGTTTAATCACTAGCCCCACTTTCTCCCCCAGAGCCATCTGGGTCTCACAGCTATTGAGTGTCAAATGTCTGTGACTGTATTCAAACTCCTATCCTCCTGATACCAAGGCCAGTGCTCTATCCACTGAACCACCTAGCTACCCTATGGTTCATTTATCTGATATATTGTAGAGATCCTTATTAAAATAATAAAAATAATAATAATAATAATAGCTAAAATTCCTATAGTGGTTTAAGATTTACAAGAAAATTAGTATGTCATCCCATTTAACTCTGATAACAACCCTATTATATATGTGCTATTATAATCTCAGTTTTTGACATGGGAAAACTGAAGATGAGTAGTCAAATGATTTCTCGGTCATAAGTGCTTAAAGCAGAATTTGCATTCAGATCGTTCCAACTCCAGATCCAGTGTTCTATCTACACTTGCTCTTAGCTATAGATATAGGGTGAACTAGATGGCCTTTGAGATTTCTCATAGCAATAAGATTTTGTAATTCTGATATCTGGAACCAATTCCTACTGGTAACATTTCCTTTACGCATATCTTTGATTAATCCATTTGAATTTCATTTAACCTCAATGTTTTGATTTGTAAATGAGCTAAATTGGATGGATTTTAAAGCTATTTTCAACTCTTAGGTTTAGAGTCCTCAGACTGCCTTGGGGAATGATGAGATGCTTCTCCTATCAACAAGAGAGGCTTCAAGTCATCACCAAATAGGTGACTTTACTGTAGAGACAGAAGAGTCTGGTTAAATGAGAGGTAGAAATATCCTGGTGAGCATAGGTTTTATGGTATGTGCTGTGGAGAGTATTATCTATATAATCTCAGAGAATTATAGATATATCCAGGTCACTTTTTGAACCATTCAGGACTCACTCCTCTCAACTTCTTCAAAATATGCCATAATGGATGGAAAAATCTATTCTTCCAGTACTCTCTGCCCCTGGGACTCCTACCTCTGATTGAGGGGTGGAGGGTTTCCTCAAGAACTTAAGTTTAAGGGGGTAACAAGTGATCCTTCCATAAATAATTTTTTTTTCAATTTTGGGTCTTATCTATTACAGAAAGAGAAGTTTGGGGAGGAGATTAAATTAAGTCCTTCCCCTATCCCTGCTTGCCCTGGAGAAATCTCGTTCATGAGTAGAACCAGTAAAATATCCTAAATATGGAGATTATTTAAAGTTATTAATATTAATAAGTTTCATGAAGAAATTCTAAATACTACTGAAAAAATACATCAAGGAGACACATATTCATAGCAATTGTATAACTCCAGAATTTGGAGTGTTTTGCCACAGGTTACAATATCAAACAAAGGTAACTTCTGCTCTCAAAGAAAAAATTTGATGAAGATATTGGGATTCTTAATATGGTAACCCTACCCATTAGCATCATAGTGCACACCAAACAAACAAAAATAACAAAAGCCAATGCTGGGAAAACTCCAGACAAAAAGCCAGACAAGTTCATGCTACTTGTCATTTGACTAGTGCAACCAAGAACACTTAAGAAAGAAACTGGGTCTGGTGAAGGTGTTTGAATTCAAAGAGTCTCAGAATTGGAAAGGACTTCAAAAAGGTAACCAGTACCTATGCAGAAAAGTATTCCACTATATCTTTAATAATAGGTCATCTAGCTTTTACCATAAGGACTGCAGAGATGGGGAATTAACCTCCTGAGCCATCAAATTCCATTTTGGAATAGCACTGTAGTAAAATTCAGTGCCCCATTTTTAAGTCTCTGATTCCCTTTCAAAAGAATCACAATCTCCATTTCTACATTGGGTAGGATTTCATATTACAATATTTAAGCAACTTAGTATTTTAATATAATTATATACTCTAATCAAGCTGAGTATACATTTCTACATATCTCCTGGGCAGATCTTTGAGTCAATAGGATCTATACTAAATTGAGTGAAGTTCTAATAGGATGGGGCCTCTCAAGCTTTTTTGATGTTGTAAAGTCCCTTGGGAATCTAGTGAGTCCCTTGTTAGAATAATGTTTTTTAAAATAATAAAATACATAAAATTAGTAAGAAACCAATTTATTGAAGTATAGCTATCAGGTTTTTTTTTCAGTTTCACAGGCTCTAAATTAAGAATTCAGTTCTTCAATCTGTCCCTCTGTACAGTCTTTTTTCTGATTCTAGATCATAGATTGCTGGATTTAGAGCTGGAAGGGGACATTAGAAGCCATCTATTCTAATCCTCTTATTTTGCATCTGAAGAAACTGAAATGTAGAAAGACAAATTTACATTTATTTCTGTTTGTGTTCCCAGCACATGCATTGGTTTGCAGCTAAATATATTAAACAAATGAGGAGAGATTCTCATTAATTGAATCAGTAAACAAGATTTTGTCATTAATGATGAAACCTGACCCACAAAATGCATAAGACAAAAGATTCAAAAATGTAAATTAAGAGGATGAAAGTACCTAAGAATAGAATTGACACCTTTTCTCTTATGAAACATTCCTTAAAATGTCTACTTTCATCACCTCCAAACTACAAGAATTCTGTGGAACTATGAACCTAAAGAGCCAAACAAAGTTCTTCACCTAGGCTTTGTCTTTGTAGATGAGATTGAAAGCACATTACTCTGGCTAATTTTATAAGGCAGTTAAGCAAGGGAATAGTTGTTCATATTACAAGATTATTCACTTCACAGACAGATTCACTTCAGACAAAACTCCCCTTGTGCATCTGAACCATAATTTCATTTACAGAAAAATGATTCAGGAATGTCAATTGTATAATTCATATTGCATTGATTAATATCATCTGTGGCTTTTAAAAGAGAGTGAAGTAGAACATACTTTCCACTTTGCCAAATCTGTGTAGAGAATATATGCTGACAATTTTGTTTTTAAGTCATTCTCTATAGTAAAGTTAATTTCCAAAACTTTTTTATTTCATTTTTCTGAAGATAGATAAAAAATGATCACTTTTGTTGAAAAAAAACATCTGTCATGACCTCAGATGCTTACAAGATGTGTGATTCTGGACAGGTCACTTAACTCAGATTGTGCTATAAATATAGACAATCAGATACATAAATACATACATAAACATATACCTATGTGTATGTAAGGAGAGGATTCAGGTAAAAGTTCTTGAACTGCATTTTGAGAAAAGTTGGGAATTTGTGAGGCATATGTGGGAGAAAGGTTCATCAAAGATGGTCATTACAAAGGCACAGTGTTGGGATACGAAATTCTATACAGGAATGTGAAGTAGTGGGTAGGAGGGATAACATATAATAAGACTATAAAGATAGATTGGGGTCAAGTGTGGAAGGACTCCAAAAGCAAAGGAAAAAAAATTATATTTTATCCTAGAGGCAATAGGAATGATGTGGTCAGATCTATGCTTAAGAAAAATGTTTTTGGCAGCTGTTTGGAAGATATATTAGAGGGAAAAGGGACTTACAGTAGAGGGAGAAGTGATACAACAGGAAAACTATTACAATAATTTAGGTGAGAGGTAATAATGACCTGAACTACATCTAGTCTGTGTGAGCAAAGAAGAGTGGACATATGCAAAAGGTGTCAAGGATATAGAAATAGCAAGACTTAACAACTGATTGGATACATAGGATGAAACAGAGTGGGGGGGGGGCAAGCAGGATGCTATGGCTATGAACCTGAGGGAGCATAAGAACTGGAAGTTAGGAGAGAGATTCTGGTCTCAATATATAGAACTATAAAAGATCTGATCTGATATATAATAATTAAATCCATGGGAGCTGAGGTTGTCACTGAAAGGGAAAAAAAGGATATGATGAGAAGTGGAAGCAGGTAGAAACTTGGAAGATCTCTATTCTATCTGGCTTTGATCTACCATCTTAGAATTGTTTCTCAAAATACTGTACTTCTGGTCCCATTGATCCATCACATCAGATTACTTTCCCATTCACCAAAAGCATATTACGTTTTTTTTCTGATCTCTGCTTTTTATAATCCTCTTCCCTCTATATCCAATGACTTTTCCATCTCTGTGCTAATTTTTATCTCCTGAAATCTTATTCATTCTTTAAGGTACTAGTTCAAATGTTCCTCCATGGTGACTTTCCTGATCTATCCAGCCAAACTTGATTGCTCCCTCCTCTGAACTCCCAAAGTACTTTGTTTCTATTTTCTTATGCCAGTTAGTATAGTCTATCTTGAATTATCGATATTGATTTGCATTTCATGTACATAAATACAGTGTAATGGAAGGGGGGCATGACATACAAAGGAAAATGATTAAACAATAAAACAGCATGTGATTAAGTGCTACTGAACTCACTGAATACAGATGCTTAATGCCTTTTACTTTGGAACAAACCAAACACAGACTTTTCAAACAGAGGACACTGCATATCTGCCATCTTGTATCCATGTTAAACTCTTGTTAGGTACAATGACTGATCCTTTGGTGGTGTTGTACATTTGCTGAAGGAAAAGCTTCATGATTAAAAAATAAATTAATATCCAGATAAAGTTTCATTCTAGCAAAAACCTAATTTAGAGATCTTCTCTGCTCAGGAGCTTAATCAACATGTTATCCCTTTAAGTGAAGAAGTGAGTCAGCAGGGGAATGAGGAGAAATGTAAATTCAGTTCTTGATCCCCCTTATATTGGATAGTTCCCCATTATCTTACTTAAGGGAGAAACTAGGTCTTTGAATTCACTGGTGAACTTCTATAAATAAAATATTAATGAAATTCATAATGAAAGTTTCTTCTGCAAAACTTTTATAATTACTCTCAATCTTTGACAGTAATGAGATCTTGCATTGAAAACTAGACAAAATCATTCTAGCCTAATCACCAATAATAAGTCTAAGACTTTGTATAGTTAATTATATATTTGGTTATTTTAATCAATATTTTATTTACTGACATAAAATGATTTGGACTACAATTTCTTAAATATCTTTCGATTTTTAAAAATCCCATTGTCTGGGATTATTGAAAGCATTTTTGATATTTTCCATTCAGATTATCACACTTTAGCAAAAAAGGACAATAGAAAACATTTTATTTTAAAATTTCACAGAATTAATGACATTTTAATAAACCATAATATAGTTAACATATAATTAATTATATTAATAACAAAAACATATGACTAAATCATTAGATGCATAAATGGTCTTGAAAAAATAAAACATTCATTTTAGATAAAAATTTTGGTTTCAGAGTCTTACATTAATATGATCAAAACTACATATCTAAAGCTAATAGCTAGCATTATCTTCAATGGAGAAATACTGAAAACTTTCCAGGAAAAATCATGGAAAAGGAAAGATGCAATTATTTGCCATTATTATTTTATCACGTATTAGAAATGCTAGTTAAAGAAATGAAAAAATAAACTTTAGCAAAGAGAAGGCAAAATTGCCTCTACATGACCATATAATGGTTTATTCAGAAGGATATCAAGAATAAGTAAAGAAACTAAGAGGACTAATAACTTGAATAAAATAGAATATAAAATATCTTATCAAATATCATCATCAATATTTCTCTGTAGTGCTAATAAAACATAGGAGGAAGAGACAAAAAGGGAAGTTTCATTCAAAATAAATGCATAAAACATTTAGTAATAAACCTACCATGATATGGACAAGAACCACATAAATTCATCTATAAAATATTTTTTAAAAATAATAGAGTTAAGGGCAGCTAGGTGGCACAGTGGCTAGAGCACTGGCCATGGAGTCAGGAGTACCTGAGTTCAAATTCTATCTCAGACACTTAATAATTACCTAGCTGTGCCACCTTGGGCAAGTCACTTAACCTCACTGCCTTAACAAAAAATAGATTTCTTTGTTGCTCATAGTTTTGCCAACATAACTAAACACCATATCTTATGCAAATAGGAGAATATTGAGAACCCCAACATTTATTTCTTTAATTGAAATTTTTTTCTAATTATGTATTATAAAAGTTTTTCCAACATTCGTCCATTTGCATATTTTCATTACACATTTTTCTACCATCTTCCCTTCCCACTCCTCTTCCCTCAGTGGTGAATAGTCTGCTAGAAATTCTACATGTACATTTGTGCTTAACATATTTGCATATTAGTCATTTTGTATATGAGGAATTAGGTAACTAAGGGGAAAGAAAGACAACCATGGGAAAGGAAGGAAAAACATAAGGGAAATTTAGTCCAGTGAACATAGTTTTCATTCAGATTCTGTGGATTTTTTGTTTATTTGTTTATTTTCCTCTGGATGTGGAGGGTGCTGTCCAGGGTTGTCCTAAATCTCTGAAGTGCTGAGAGGAGCTGAATTCATCATAGTTGATCATCTCACAATGTTGTTGTTAATACATACAATGTTCTTCTGGTTCTGCTCCCTTCACTCTGTATCAGTTCATGTAATTCTTTCCATACTTTTCTAAAGTCTGTCCATTCACAGCTTCTTAGAGAATAATAGTACTCCATAATATTCATATACCTAAGTTTTTCCAGTCATTTATGGACATTTCCTCAATAGAGAATCTCACCATTTAGAAGGAACCCCTCTTAAACTTGGACTCTATTTTGAATCTCCTCCAATCTTTGGTGAGTAAACATCTTGTTTCATGTACTAATATTAATGATAATTGAACATATTTATTTCTTTCCTTTCAAAGGCTATAGTTATTTTAATGTGTGGATGATAGACACCTTACTGAAAAACGAGCTTTAAGCTAATGTTTTGGGTTACCCAATTAAATGATTTTTCACAAGCATGAAACAATAAACAGTGTGATCATGTATATAATATATCTTTCAGTCAATTGTCAAATTATAAATGTAGGGTTCATTGTAGAATATCATTTGCTTCATGTCTGCCTTCATTGAAAATGCCTTTGGTTTTTGAATGGATGAGACAAGTATTTTGAATAAATCAAAGAGTAAGCAAAGCAATCAGTTGTTCTTGGTATTTCCTTGGTTGCCTTTCCCTCACTGCCCTCACAATTGTGTCATCTTCAGCATGGATTTTCTCTATTTATAACTAATCCCATAAAGATGTTTTCCTGCTTCTATTCTCTTTATACTGCCATTTCTACTTCTATGGTCATATCAAGGATTTAAGTGTAATGTTTCTACTGTTCTTGAAAGAGAAAATATTTTTTCTGCTTTTTCTGTTCTCCCTTTACTTTCATACTTGAATGTTCTTGGCATAACTTTATTTAGTTGGTCATCTTGACAAACTCTTTTTAAAAAATGCTTCCTTTCTGTCACAGTGATCTTGACAAACCAGCATATACAAACATTTCTCTTCACCAAGAACAGAAAAAGAGGGCTACATAAGAAACCATGAATCTTTCACTATGTATAGCATAGTATTTTTGCATATTTAATATGGCATTTTCAACACTGCTATACTGGTTAGTATTCTCTTCTGTAATCTCCTTCTCTCATTGGTTTATTTTTCAATGATTCATTGATGCTATCTATTTTCTTTTTTTGTATCACAATCATAAGTCACCCACATATATCTCCAACTCTGAAATCCATCTGCCTCCTCAAAAGACTTCATTTGAAACAAATCCACACGTTGATCATGTCTTGTTCTGCATGCTTTGTTCTGTTCTTCAAGTCAATCCTATCTTTGCCAAGATACGGAGAGCATGATTCACTAGTCTACTGATGTCCTTACTAGTCATTATTTTAATCGTAGTTTTGAAAATTTTAATAACCTTTCTTTCTTTATACTGTTTAAGTCATTGAATAAATCATGCCCCTGGTTCTATTTGGCTTGTACCATATTAGCTCATACAAGTCTTTCCAGATTAATCTGAATCCATTTTGATTATAATTCCTCATAAGGCAATAATATTCCTTTACATATCAATGATTTTTTTCAGCTATTTCCAAATAAATGTTTAGCAACAAGGTTTCTATGTCTTTGTAATAAAAATATACTGGTATGAAAATTGATTAACATTTGGGATAGTGATCTCTCTCTTTTATCTCTATCGATCCTAATAGCACTACATTAGAGAATATTCACATTGTCATTCCCCAGTTAATAAATGGTCAAAGGATATGAATAGACAGTTTTTAAATGAAGAAATTAAAGCTATTATAATCATATGAAAAGTGCTCCAAATCATTATTGATTAGGGAAATGCAAATTAAAACAACAATGAGGTATCACCTCACACCTATCAGATTGGCCTAGATGAGGAAAAAGGGAAAATGATCAATATTGGAGAGGTTGTGGGAGAACTGGGACTGTGATGCATTACAGGTAGAGTTGTGAACGAATCCAACCATTCTGGAGAACAATATGGAACTATGCCCAAAGAGCAATAAAACTGTTCATTCCCTTTGACCCAGCAATTCTGATTCGAGGTCTATAACCAGAAGAAATTACAAAAAAAAAAAAATGGGAAAAATCCTACATGTTCCAAAATATTCATAGCAGCTCTTTTTGTAGTGACAAAGAATTGGAAATTGAAGGGATTCCCATCAATTGGAGAATGGCTAAGTATGGCTAAATTATGAGAAATGAATATTAAGGAACAGTATTGTTCTATAAGAAACCATAACTGGTCAGGCTCTAGAGAAGCATGGAATGACTTACAGGATCTGATGTTGAGTGAAGGCAATAGAATCAAGAGAACAATGTACACACTAACAACAGCACTGTGAGATGATCAACCTTGATGGAAGCAGCTCCTCTCAGCAGTTCAGAGAACTAGGACAACGGTATTAGACCAATTATGGACACTGTTATCCCCATCCAGAGGAAGAAAAACAAATCAAAACAAAAAAACAACCCTTCAAAATCTGATGAACATTTTATAAAAATTATCTCTTATGTATCTCTTTCCCTTAATCCTAATTCCTCATACTAAAAATAACTAATCTGTTTACATATTTATCAAAAATATGTATGTACAATGCTAACTTTACTGCTCTGGGCTGAGGGGAAAGGGGTGGGAAGGGAGGGTGGAAGGAAATTCTGTAACTTAAAAATATATAAGTGCATATGGATGAAAACAAACAATTAAAAAGAATATGTATATTATAGCAACTAATTATTTGAAATAAATAATTCCAAATTACTTTAGAGAATGTTTTCAGAAAACCACAGGTCTGCCAGCATTGAATTAGAGTACCCTGTCCTTTATAGCCCCCAGTCATTTTACAATTCTTTTCATCATTGGGAATATCATAAACTTTAAATGAGATCTCACATTGACTTTCTGCTTTTATTTTTTTCTAATTCTTATTTATTTATTTGTTTGTTTTTTAGGTTTTTGCAAGACAATGGGGTTAAGTGACTTGCCCAAGGCCACACAGCTAGGTAATTATTAAGTGTCTGAGACCAGATTTGAACTCAGGTACTCCTGACTCAAGGGCTCTGTTCACTGCACCACCTAGCCACCCCTCATTATTTATTTTTAACTTTTATTTTCTTTAAATTTGAGGTTAACATTTTCTCCCTCATATTACTTTTCCACCTATTGAATATGCAAGAAATGTGATATCAATTAAACAAGTAAATCCTGCAAAACTTATTTCCATATTAATCATGTTGCCAAAAAAATCAATAAAAATAAAATTAGTGAAAAAATAATGCTTCAATATATACACAGACTCCATTAGTTCTCTCTCTGGGGGTAGATAACATATTTCAGCATAAATTCTACAGAGCTGTCTTGAATGATATGATTGTATTAATTAGAACAACTAAGTAATTCACAGCTGATCATTATGCAATATTGTTGGTACTATGCATAATATGCTTCTGGATCTGCTCATTCACTTTGTATCAGTTTATGTACCACTTCCCAGGTTTTTCTGAAGCTACATTGCTTATAGCAATGTTAGATTTCCTATAGAGCAATAATATTCCATCATAATTATATAATACAACTAGTTTAACCATTTTCCAATTAATAGGTATTCCATCAGTTTACAATTCCTTGTCAATTAGTTTTTAGTTGATTATGATTCTCCAAGCACATAATCAAATCAACTGCAAGGAATGATAGTTTTGTTTAATCATTTTCTATGTAATTCCTTCATTTTTTCATGTCTTATTGATATGGATAGCATTTTTATAAAAATTGAATAATGTGTCAGTAATGGAAATCCTTGCTTCAACCTGGATTTTAGTGTGAATGCTTTTAATTTACGTATATAAAGTTGCCTGTTCTTGGTTTGGAAATGAAAATACTTAACATTTTAAGGAAAACTCCATTTATTCCTATGCTTATTAGATATTTAAATAGGACAGAATACTGTATTTTGTCAAAAGCTTTTTTTCTGCAGATATTGAGAAAATCATATATAATTTGTGATGTGTTTTTATTGATATTACCATATTGTAGTTAGAATTTAACCAGTTTTCTATTCTGATATGACCACCTGGTCATAATGAAAGATATTTATGTTACTGCAATCTCCTTGCTAGCCATTTTTATTTAAAATTTTTTTTGTATCAGTATTTATTACAGAGACTGGTCTCTAGATTCATTTTTCTATTTTTGTTCTTTCTAGTTTAAACATTAAAACAATATTTGTGTCACAAAAGGAATTTGGTAGTATTCCTTTGTCTGGTTTTTCAAACCAAGGTTGTTTTAATTTGCATTTTTTTATTGTGGGTGATTTGCATAACTTTTTTCATAGGAATTTTAAGCAGCCTTCATTTTTTTCTGAAAACTATATGTTCATATCCTGTGATTATTCATTAATTGTGGAAACAGTTCTTATTTTTATATTAATATCAAATAGCTATATAGACTACATTACCAGACCTTTATCAGAGAAATATATTGCAAATGTGACAATTAACTGCTTCCTTCATAACTCATTTAATTTTGTGCAAAAAAATTTTCAATTTCATTAAATCAAAATTGATCATTATAACTTTTATGATCTTTTCTATCCCCTTCTTTGTCAAGAAATGGAATGTTATCAACAATCATATAAAAATGTATCTACAGATCAATTGTGATAGATTTAATTCTTCTCAACAATACAGTGATCAAAGACAATTCAAAAGGACTTGTGATAGAAAATGCCATTCATATCCTGAAAAAGAATTTTGGAGCCTGAATGCAGACTATTTTCACTTTTTAAAATTTTCTGGGTTTTTCTCATGGGTTTTTCCCTTTTGTTTTATTCATCTTTCACAACATGACTACTATGGAAATGTGTTTAACATGATTGTACATTTATAACCTATATCAGATTACTCACTGTCATGAAAACTATCTTTACATGTAATTAGAGGGAAAAAGTAAAGTAAAACAAATTTAAAGATTAAAAAAAGAAAATATGTTATCAAATCCTTAGTTAAAAAACAAATCCTAATTAAAAAAAACACTTAGGTATCCCCTCACATTCTTTAAACTGGTAAAAATAATGAATTGTGTCAAAGTTAGAGAGTTTGAGGGAAGATATGCATACTAATATGTTCCTTAGGGAGCTAAGAATTGGTTCAAACAATTATGAAAAATAGTGAAGTATTTTAAAGAAAAGTTACTGAATTCATGATACTGTTTTCATCCAGTAACCCTAGTTTTTGGCTTTATATTTCATGGAATTCAATGACAAAGTTCACCAAATATTTGTAACAATACTATTCACATTAATAAAACATTGGGAACAGATCTATACTCATTGGTTTATGAGTAATCAAACCAATTATAATATATGATTTTAGCATAATATCATGTTTTTAGAAATTTAATATGGAGAATTTAGAAAAATATGGGGAAACTTCTATGGATTGATACAGAAAGGAAAAGGAAGGAAAAGTCAACAAACTATACCTAGAGCATTGCAAATGAAGGCATTTCTAAGAGATGAAATGCTTGCCTCATTTACAATGAATAATTTTAAAACACATTACTCCTTTGTTAAAAATGATAAGCTGTCAGAAAAGAAAGTTGAAGATTTGTCTGGCATAAAATGTTCCTAATAAAGTCATGTTGGTTAATAGTGTCCAGTGAAAACCATGAATTTATCTAAATAGTAACTAGCCCATCTTAGAATTTTTCTCAGAAATTGAAGTCCACTGGCACATAATTTACAGATTCCATTCATTCCCTTTTTTTCTTTTTCTTTTATATATCACCAGATAACATGTGACCTTTACTTTAGAGCTTTATATGCAACAAGCCCCTTGGGATGACTGAATACATTATGCTGTTTTCTTAAAACGAATACAACCCAATTTTGCTCTCTTAATCAATTTATGATCCAGTTGACTATCTATTGACTATGCCACTGATGGACTAATTCAGAGGATTATCCATCTAATCAATATTATAAGGACAATATGTATTTTCATTTCATTTTGCTTTTCCCCTTAGGGATGGGTGTGATGATCCCTTCTGAATAACCATACATTTATTTTATGGACTTTGTTATAATCTAAGGGTTTAGTATAATAGGCAGAGATCTACAAGTAGAAACATCTAAGATGTTTCTGAAGATGAAGAGAAATATCTCTTTTTGATTCTACACAGAATAGCTCCATGATTCTAGTAAACACTTAGGTCAATACATGTCACTTTATATACAACTGGCTTTATTTTGATACTAAAAGTAATTTCAGACAAAGTTATATACATGAGCACCCCTCAGAGGATCTTACAGCTTTTAAGGGGAGAGCTTTTAATTTTTTCTAAAATGATTTAATGAAATCAAATAATCAAAAACATCTCTTAGATTCTCTACACATGCATAAAGATGTACCACAGTTATTTGACTGAGGAAATGACATTTATTTTTCAAAATAATCTATTTCATTATAACATTCTAGACTATAGATGATTCTCATAAAATGATATGAAAGTTAATATAAGTGAGTTAAAGTTGAAATGTGACTAATTTCTCATATTTTTAAGTAATAACTGAAATATTTTTATTGTTTTGTATCCTCTCCTTTTTAAAGATAACTTAAAAATCGACTATTGAGTGGCCTTTAGAATAATGCTATCTTAAGCACCAATGTGGTGTTGTTCTCATCTCTCCTCTGCCTGTGTCTGTTTCCTCTCTCCTCTATCTGACTGCTTATCTATCTCCTCTTTCTTTTGTCTTTCTATTCACTTGCTCCTGCACTCTCACACACCCCACACATACCACACACCCCACACAAACCCACAGACATCCACTCACTCCCCTTTCTAAAGGATCTCAATGACAATGATACTATGGGAATCATAACAGACAAAACAAAAAATGCTTCTTAATACTATATGAAATCATTTTTTCATCTCTGAAAGGTAGCTAACTAAGGTCTGAGAAAACTCATCCTCTGCTTGGGATACAATTGCTTCATCTCTTTCCCTCAATATTATTTCTATTTCTGTCTGTCAGGAATAAGAAAAGGGAAAGAATACCTATTCAAGTTCATCTGCAAACCAATTAACACCTGACATCAAAGTAATAAATCACATCAGAGAGTTTATTGACAACCAAGGAAAATCACCTTTCCAATGACTCTTGGCATGACCTTTCACTCCAAAGAGTGAAAGAGAAGTTCAAGACTGGCTATTCAAAGATATCAAAATCTCCATTCATGACACATTCTAGGCTGACGTTAAGAAATGTGAAGCACTGAATAGAAAGGGCATACATTGCTGAAAACACAATTATTCGTGATTAAGTATCATCCAACATTTCATGCATACACAATCTATTTTTAATATGCATATTTTAAGTCCAATTGAACTTTCCCTTTTCAAGGGTTCATTATTACTATCTCTTTTTCCACAGGAGTAAAGAAAAAAAATCAAATGTTCCATAATGTATCATATGTTGAAATGACAGGGGGTGGGGATGGGGTGAAATACTCTTCTATCACTACAGCAAATTCCGTGAAATGTCAAAAGAATTTAAAGCCTTGTTGTTGCAAATCTCCAGCTCAGAATGTTATGAGTATTTAGATCTTCAGCAGCTTTAATATCAAATGAGTGTGGAAATCCTTTGGAAATCCCCATTTGCTCTTAGAACAAAACATGATTACTAGTTTATTTAAAAACAGAAGCTCCTAATGATGCATGGGATTGAAGAAATAAAGGAAAGATTTGGAATTCTGCATTTTTTTAAAAATATCTGTTCTATTATAAATATTTATATATCATTTACTGCCTATTGAGACAGCCATGTGGCACAACAAATATAGCACTGGACCTGGATACAAGAAGACTTGATTTCTATTTGACCCTGAGCAAGTCATTTAATCTCTGTGTTCCTCAGTTTCCTTATTTGTACAAGGAGGATAATAATAGCACCTGTGTCCAAGGTTGGTTAGATAGCTAGTTGACTAGATAGATAGGTCTATATTATATAAAGAGAGATAAATGCCAACTATTATTATTATTATTAAACTTTACTGCAAGAACTTGTTTCATTCATTTGATTCTTTGAATATTTAATCTATTCAGTCCAACTGAACTGAGCACTCTTCCAAACTGAGTGAGCACTGTTCTAATTTGGGCTTGAGGGCAGCCCCTGCTATTTTATGTTCAATATTGGAATGAGAGGAAAAATAGTAATCTAAGTGTTTTATACATGCAAAGACCCTGGTTTTTGAGATTAGAACTCACTATTGCCAAAAACTGCAAGGAAAAGAGGATAACAATAGAATGCAGATTAGGTATACACCAGCATCTCACAATGGATACATGATTTAGACATAAAGGATGACACCATAAGCAAATTAGTAGAGCAAGAAATAGTCTACCTTTCAGATCTATGGGAAGGGGAAGAATTCATGACAAGCAAGAGATAGGGAACACTACAAAGTATAAATTAGAGAAGTTTTATTATATAAAATTGAAAAGCTTTTGTACAAACAAAACCAATGCATTCAACATTAGAAGGAAAGCAGAAAGCTGGGAACCAATCTTTACATTAAGTGTATCTGATAAAGGTCTCATTTCTCAAATATATAGAGGACTTAATCAAATTTAGAAAAATAAAAGTCATCCCCCAATTGGCAAATGGGCAAAAGATATGAATAGGCAGTTTTTAAATGAGGAAATCAAACCTATCTATAGACATATAAAGAAGTGCTACAAAGTACTTTTGATTAAAATGCAAATTCAAATAATTCAAATATCACCTCATACCTATCAGACTGGTTAATATGACAAAAAGGAAAATGATCAATATCAGAAAGGATGTGGGAAAATTGGGGCAATAATGCACTGTTGAAGTTGTGAACTGATCCAACTATTCTGGAGAGTAATTTGAAACTTTACCCAAGGGGTTAAACTATGCCTACTCCTTGATCGACTACTAGGTCTGTATCCCAAAGAGATCATAAAAAAGGGGAAAGGACATATACATAGGCAAAAACATTTATTGGAAACTGAATGGCTAAACAAGCTGTGATATGTAAATGTAATGAAAAAATTATTATGCAATAAGTAATGATGAACAGGAAAATTTCAGAAAAACATGAAAAGACTTGTGTGAACTGTTGCAAAATGAAATGAACAGAACCATGAAACAATGTATACATTATCAGTGACATTTTGTGAGGATCATCTGTGAATGATTCAGTTCTTCACAGCAACACAACGATCCAAGCCAAGTACAAAGTATTCATGATGGAAAATATTATCCATATTCTGATGAAGTATTACTGGACTTTGAATGTCTATCAAAGCATATTTATTTCAATTATTTTATTTTTTAATTTAATTTATTTAAATTTCAATTTAATTTATTTCAATTTTATTTTTTCTTTTAGATCTTTTTCTTCTACAACTGAGACTAAAAAGGAAATATATCTTACATGATAGCAAATTGCCTACTAATTTTGGTAAAGGATAGAAGAAGAGAAAAATTTGGAACTCAAAATCATATTGAATAAAGGCTAAAATTTTCATATGTAATAGGGGAAGATAAAATATTATTAAAAATGAAAAAATTAGTCAAAAATTGGAATGAGAGAAGATATTAAAGTATTTTTCAACTATTATGTTATCCTCACAACTATGAGAGTACATTATATTATTTTCCCCATCGTACAGGTGAGGAATCTGAGGGAAACGGAAGTAAAATAATTTACTCAGGGTCCCAGTCCTGACTCTCTATCCACTGCCTCACCTATCTGGAAAGAAGATTGGATTGTGGCATCATAAAACCTGAGTTCCAATTCTGCATTCACCATTTAGTCACTACTTGACTTTTTATTTATTTATTTACTCATTGAACAGTTAACAGATTTACATAGCCAATAGTGGAAGATACTAAATAATAATAGGCACTAAGCATATGTGGAGTTGATTCAGTCTAGCAAAGTTCCCCTGGAGATGCCCCATCATGGTTGACCAATGAAGCAACAGAGCAGGTATAGAGCTTCTCATGTTCTTACATGTAACTGAAGAAGTGATAGGAATAGCTGATCCTAGCTTTCACAGGGAGGGACTTAGGTTACTGCTTCCGCCATAAGAAGCTAGCTTTTGCAAGACATTGTGATAGACAATGGCAATACAAAAATGATTAAGACCTACTCCTTGTCCTTAAGATATCTGCCATCTAATAGGAAAATCATAATGAAGGTAGAAATAACAATAAGTATAGAAATAATAGGTGAATAGAGGATGAACAAAGTGTTTTGAGATAAGGAAAGATAGATCACCTCTAGTCAAAAAGATCAGGGAAAATATCATGGAGGAGGTCATAGCTGAAATGAACCTTGAAAGATATTAAAATAAAAGGGGGAGCATATCTTCACAGAATTTGACACCAAATGACATCAAAAGGAATTTCATGGGGTGTCTAGGAGGGGCAGTGAATAGAGCACCGGCCTTGGAGTCAGGAGTACCTGGGTTCAAATCCGACCTCAGACACTTAATAATTACCTAGCTGTGTGGCCTTGGGCAAGCCACTTAACCCCATTGCCTTGAAAAATCTAAAAAAAATGGAATTTCACATGGGTCATAAAAGATAAATTAGACAACTTTTCTCCTTAAAAATAATGTATCGATGAGCTATAGGAAGGTGATGTGACTAGAAACTATGCTATACAAAAATAATTTGAAGATACTAGAGAAATTTGGTCTTTTAAAGAATCTGCTGAGTGACACTGAAATCACCCTGCTGCAGGTCCTCATTACCTCATATCTGACTTTTGCAATAGCTTAATAGGTGATGCCCCTGCCTCAAGTCTATCCCCACTTTAATGCATCTTCCAAAAAAAGATTATATTAACTTTCCTAAAACAAAGCCCTGACCATGTCCTCTATTCAATAAACTCCAATGGCTCTTTCTTACTTATAAGATAAAATAAAAAATTCTCAGTTTACTTTCTAAAGCACTTCATAAGTTGACACTTTTCTATCTTTCTTGTCTTTTTAACACTATTTTCCCCCTAACCAGAGACTCTGTGATGCAGATATCTTGGCCTCTTTGTGATTCCTCTAACTAGAATCTCCATCTCCCAATTCTAGACATGTTGGATTATTTCCAGGTCCTAGAATGATTTCCCTCTTCATCTCTCTGACTCCTCACTTCCCTGACTTCCTTGAAATCTCAGCTAAAATTTAATCTTCTATAAAAGTCTTCTTTAGTCTTAATGTATTCTCTGAGATTACTTCCAATTTTTCCTGAATATGTCTTATTTGTACATAATTGTTAGAATGTGAGCTCAATCAAGAAAGGCCTGTTTTTTGAAGGTATTTTTGTTTTGGGAGGAAGAGGAGGTTTGCCTTGCTTTGCATCCCTAGTACTTAGCACATTAAAGTTTGTCCTGGCACATTTTTTGTTTTTTTTTTGTTTGTTTGTTTTTCCTTTCAGTAATTTCAGTTGTGTCCAAGTCTTCATGATGCCATTTGGGATTTTCTTGGCAAAGATGCTGGAGTAGTTTGCCATTTCCTGCTTCAGTTCATTTTCTAGATGAAACTGAGGCAAATAAAGATTAAGTAACTTTCCCAGGGGCACAGGTCTTCTAGACTTCTTTAAGGCTGTTTGATACATCACTTATGTGATGTACTCTGAGAGATGAGTTTATGAATCTAAATTAAAGAAAGACTGGAGAGTCAACCATTTGTCTGATCCAATCAACAAGTATTCAATAAGTATTTACTAAGTGATGCTATATGTGAGAGAAGGGGATACTGTAAAAATAAAATTGAGAAGATTTAGAAATGGATTAGGTATGGGGGGATTGGAAGACAACAATGAGATCACTACCCTCGATGACTGAGAAGATAACCATGTTCCTTGACAATAATAGAGAAGTTCAGAAGAGGAGAGGAACTATCTACCAGCTCTCTTGCTGACTTCCATGCTATCAGGTAAAAAATGTACCAATTCGATGGACCACAAACTTTGAAAGCATTAAGAAATGAAAGGTGGCAGCAAGAATTGAGGAAAGGTATATCATGAGGCATCATGATATAATTCATATTGATAATGATATTTATAAAGTGTCAGACTCCCCCCCAAATACTTTACAAATATTTCATGTCATCCTTACAGCAACTGTGGGAATAGATTCTATTATTTTCCCCATTTTACAGGTGAGGAAACTAGGGTCACAGTCCTGACTCTAAACCTGGCTCTCTAACCACTGCCCCATCTCTTTGGAAAGATGAATGGAATCTGATGTCAAAAAACTTGAGTTCAAATTTTACATTCACCATTTAGTCACTACTTGACCATTCATTCATTCATTCATTTTTGGAGGCAATAGGGGATTAAGTGACTTGCCAGGTTACACAGCTAGTAAGTGTCTGAAGCTGTATTTGAACACAGTTCTTCTTGACTCCAGGGTTGGTGCTATATCCACCGTGCCACCTTGCTGACTACACTACCTGAATAAACAACTTACTTGGCTTTTTTGAATCTATTTCTCCCACAGTTCTTAAATTCTAAATTTTCTGAAAGATCAATTATTAAATGAGACAGTAGATGAATAGAAGGATTGAGTTACATGAGAGGGACGGAGTAAAGGTATTTTTGACTCAAGTGGTGAGCATAAACCAAGGTTAAACAGTAGAGGAGAGCAAGGATAATATGCAGGTCAGTCTCATCCAGGCTTCTTCTCATTCCACTGCCCTTGTCATGCAATGTGTCTAGATGGCATCTACCCAAAGCCTTTGATTTGGCTAATTTCCTGGATAATATCCAATCACTATCTCACTGACAATATATTTAACTGAGCAGCCACTGAGATGATGGAAGAAATTTTTATTGTCAAACAGAATCTTAACATTGTCGCACACATTGGAGCCTTGAAATATGGTGATTTCAGCACAATAGTTTTTAATGGTACTTCTTGATACATAACATTCATATCCTTAATAAAAAAGCCCTCTCAAGGTATGAAGTCATGATCATTATTCCACAAAAAAATGAACTACATCTTGCTCTCCACAATGGTTCTGATTATGATCCAATGACAGCACGAATTATTTTATGCTTTGATCAAAGGAGAACAAATTGATATTATTCATTCAATTCAACAAATTTCACAAATTTGTTCAATTCTTACTATGTCCAGAGTGCTGAATTAAGCATTTGAGGAGACACAAAATATAGATAACATACTACTCTACATATGGAGTTTGTAGTTAAACTAGAAAGGGGGCAAACTAGGTGTTACAATGGATAGAGTGCTGAGTCTGGAGACAGGAAAATCTGAGTTTAGTTCTGGCCTCAGATACTTACTAGCTGTGTGACCCTCGACAGGTCACTTAACCCTGTTTGTCTCAGTTTCCTCATCTGTCAATGAGCTGGAAACGGAAATGGCAAGGCACTCTAGTATCTCCGCCAAGAAGGCTCCAAATGGGGTCTTGAAGAGTAGGACAGGACTGAAATAACAGAACAAAACAGAGAGGAAAAGACATACGCTCACATGATTCCAGTTCTATATTATTCCAGCTGATTAATGATCTCAATAAGGCAGATCTTCCCTCTCTTCCATAGGATGGCAATTACAAACCGCCCTGTGTCTTCCTATGTGACATCTTCCCATGCCCTCCCCAAATTTACTATATTTAGTTCATCCAACACACTGGTGGTGGTCACCCTCCAGTTCCCTTTACATTGTGAGACTGTCAAAAGGACAGGTGAGTCATTAATAAATTATTGATCACCCTTGCTACATGTCAGCTGAAGTAACAGTGTTGGGGAAAGCAGCTGAAAAAACCTTGTGCTACTTGTCCTCAACTTATCTTTCCAACTTTGTTGGTCATTACTCCTTTCCTTGAAGACTATGCACCAGCAAAACTGGCTTTTTTGTTGTCCCTCATATCCAGTACTTCATCTTCTTCTGCCTCTATGCATTTAAATTTGTTATCATCTCATTACCTAGAATTCTTTTCTCCTCTCCATCTTTAGAATCTCTAGTTTCTCTTGAGCACTGTCTTTTATTTTGAGGCTTTTTCTTTTGTCTCCATTTCCTAGTGTCTTCCCCTCAAACTTGTATTTTGCATATATTTAACACACATACACATGAGTATGCCTCTTTGCCTAGACTGTAAACTTCTTCAGACTAGGAATTGTTATCTTTTTATCTTTGTATTTCCATTGCACAGTATGACACAATCAGTCCTTAATAAATACTTGATGATTGATTGATAAGGAAGAGGTTCAAGGAAAGAGATGACTCAGTCTTGAGGGCCTTAAGGGATAAAATCTAAAAGGGCTGAAAGCAGGTAAGATACCAAAGTTAATGGAGAAAAATGAACCACATTATTAAAAAATATCATTTATACAACTCTAAAATTTGCAAAGAATCATATGTGTTATTTCATTTGATACTTATAACAACCCTGTAAGAATATGTTTTTATTATTACAATTTTACAGACAAGAAATCTGAGACTGAGAGAGGTATTTTTGAATTTGTATTCAGGTCTTCCTGACTCCAATTCCAGCACAGTACCACATAGTTATCCCAAAAGTTAATCAAAAGGATATTAATAACTTCCACCCATATTCTTATTTTCAAATAGAGGTAGATCTTCATGAGAATACTTAGTCTTTTGTAGGTGATATTCCACAACAAATCACATATCTATAATGTTACTATTGACTGAAAGGTATAGAGAATACAACATTCTTCTCTTATTTTGGAGGAACTACTATAAAGAATTTTTAAAAAAAGCAAAATCCCTCCCCTTAAAAGCTCTCTTTCAATTAAGTTGTCTCCCATGACTATGTCAAACACATACAAGAGTTCTTGAAAATTAGTACAAAAGAGTTAATTACATTCATCCCCTCCTGAATATGAAGAAAATGCAAGGAGGTTCACCAAAGGTGTTCACCAGTGATGTAGACCAATGTAGGGTCCATATTGAAAAGGGATACCCTTTTTCTTTCCCCTTTCAGCTGTTTTCCCCTTATTTGTAATGTGAAAAAATTATCTGAGGGGCACAAGTCAGGTATTTCATGTACAAAAAGAAGAAAGACCTCAGCAAACTGGGTTATAGTACTTATATCTGGCATTTACACAGCACCTTAAAATTGACAAAGGGCATTATAGGCATTAATTGTTTTTGCTTTTCACCATGGTTGAGGGAGGCGCTATTTTAAATCCCCATTATATAGATCCAGAAGCGGTTAATTGATTTATCTAAGGTTACATAGCCAGAAAGTGTTTGAGGCAAGATTTGAATCCAGATTTTGATTCTCAGATTCTGCATTCTGCCTCCTAAATTAGGATGACTTCCCAGGATAGGCAGGATTTTTATCTGAAGTATTTAACTTCTGCAATTTTTTAATACTTTGCATCACATTATTTGAATCTTTGTATTTTCTAATTATTTCTTATATATCAGGCAACTAGTCGGTATAGTAGATAGATCATTAACCTAGATTCATGAAGAACTGAATTCAAATTTAGCCTCAGATACTTAACTAGCTGTGTGACCCTGGGCAAGTCACTTAAACACAATCCCACAATCACATACTTACACACTCACACACTCAGCTTGCCCTAACTGTAAAATGGGGGTAACAACAGTACCTACCTTCCAGAGTGTTTGTGAGGATTAAGGTGAGATATTTGCAGAGCAAAACCTCACACATTGTAGGCACTAGCTGTTATTGGTTATATTTTTATTTTCTCTTTCAAACTAGGTAAGAGTGAGATAGCAATCTCCTCAAGAACAGAAATTATTTTTTCTTTTTCTTTCATATTTCTCCATTGTATCTCCTTCCCCCACAATATTGGATATTCCCTTTCTTTTTAAAAAAAATATTTATTTTGAATTTTACAATATTTCCCCTAATCTCACTTCCCTCCCCCACCCCCTACAGAAGTCAGTCTGTTAGTCCTTACATTATTGGATATTCCCTTTCTAAAGAGAAGTGAGTCTTCTTTATACAACCTTCCCTCCAGCATCTGTCTCTGAAAATGGCATGTATTTCTTACAGTAGCATTCTCCACAAAGTGAATTCGAATATCTCCCCTACCACCTCATACCTAGTCTTTGCCTTCAGGCAAAGATTAATGAAAATTATAGAAATGTCATATCTCTTAGTCAGCCAGCAGCAGCTTCCATCCTCCTGTGTCCTGGGAGGATGACTAGAGTAAGGGCATGAATGGTCACAGCCACCATATATTAATAACAATAAACCGAAAGCTTCCATATTGTGCCTTAAGTTGTACATGTGCTTTCTTAATGATAGCTACCATTTATGTAGCAATTAAAGGTGACAAAGCATCTAAGAGATGTACTTTCATTTTATCCTCACCATAATCTTGGAGGGGTAGGGGTCATTATTATCCCCATTTTAAAGATGGGGTAACTAAGACAGAGAGTTTATC